>NC_067482.1:105482958-105782958 GCF_947179515.1 Apodemus sylvaticus
TGACTTATGCTCTAAGAACAAAAATCAACAAATGGGACCTCATAAAACTGCAAAGCTTCTGTAAGGGAAAGGACACAGTCAATAGGACAAAACAGCAACCAACAAATTGGGAAAAGATCTTTACTAACCCTACATCTGATAGAGGGCTACTATCCAATGTATACACAGAACTCAAGAAGTTAGTCTCCAGAGAGTCAAATAGCCCTATTAAAAATGGGGTACAGAGCTAAACAGGGAATTCTCAACTGAGGAAACTCGAATTGTTTTAAAGCATCTAAAGAAATGTTCAGCATCCTTAGTTATCAGGGAAATGCAAATCAAAACAACACTGAGATTCTACCTCACATCAGTCAGAATGGCTAAGATGAAAAACTCAGGGGACAGCAGATGCTGGGGAATGTGGGGAAAGAGGAACATTTGTCCATTGTTGGTAGGATTGCAAGCTGGTAAAACCACTGTAAATCAGTTTGGTGGTTCCTCAGAAAATTAGACATAGTACTAATAGAGGATCCAGCTATACTACTCATGGGCATATAGCCAGGAGATGCTCCAACATGTAATAAGGACACATGCTCCACTATGTTCATAGCAGCCTTATTTATAATAGCCAGAAGCTGGAAAGAACCTCGATGTCCTTCAACAGAGGAATGGATACAGACACTATGTTATATATACACAATGGAGTACTTACTATTCAGCTATTAAAAACAATGATTTCATAAAATTCTTAGGCAAATGGATGGAACTAGAAAGTGTCATCCTGAGCGGGGTAACCCAATCTCTCTCTCTCTCTCTCTCTCTCTCTCTCTCTCTCTCTCTCTCTCTCTCTCTCTCTCTCTCACACACACACACACACACACACACACACACACGGTATACACTCACTGATAAGCTCAAAATAAAGAAGTTACAATTCACAGACCACAGGAAGCTCAAGAAGAAGGAGGACTGAATTGGGGTGCTTTGGTTCCTCTGAGAAAGGTAACAACATACTTACAGGACCAATACTGGAGTCAAAGTATGGAGCAGAGACTGAAGGAAAGGCCACCCAGGGACTGCCCTACCTGGGGATTCATCCTATAAACAGTCACCAAGCCCAGACACTATTATGGATGACAAGAAGTGCATACTGAAAGGAGCCTGTTATGGTTGTCTTTGGAGGGGCCCTGCCAGAGTCTTACATATACAGAGGCAAATGCCAGCTGCCAACCATTGGACTGAATATGGGGATGTGGGGGGCTCAATGGAGGAATTGGAGGGTGGACTGGAGGAGCTGAAGGGGTTTACAGTCCCATGGGAAGAACAATGATGTCGACCACCCAGGTGCCCCAGGACTCCCAGGGACCAAGCCATCAACCAAAGGGTATACACAGTTCCAGCCAAAAGTGTGGCAGAGGAAGGCCTTGTTGGGTATCAGTGGGAGGAGAAGTCCTTGATCCTGTGAATGCTCAATAGATGCTCCAACAAAGGGAAATTGAGGGGGGAGGAGTGGGAATGGGTTGGGTTGAGGAGCATATACTTGGAAGCAGGGGGTGAGAGGAGGGGTTGGGGGTTTTGGGGGAGGGGGGAACTGGGAAAGGTTTTATCATTTGAAATGTAAATGAAGAAAATAGTCAATAAAAAAAATCCATTCCAGCCTTCTGGTTTCCATCTGCTCCTAGAGCTGATCCCTTCCACAGCACTCCAGACCCAAATATTGCTGGGAGCAAGCTGCTTTCCCAGGAGTGCTGACAGGCCTTTGAGTACAGGTAAGAACAGGACTTCTGCTCTGAAGGGCAGCCTGGAGCCCTCAGGACACAGGAACCGAGGAGCTGCCTGGGACAGGATCCCTCCTGTTTCAGTCTGCACCCCTGAGCTGACCCTGTGTCACAGCTCTCCATATCCAAATAACCCCAGGAGAGAACTGGTCTCCCAGGAGTGCGGACACATCTGTGAACACAGGTAAGACCACCACTTCTGCTCAAATTGCTGGCTCAAGAGGGACCCACCCAGAGCCATTATAAGTATAGAAGAGAGATTTACAACTTAAAGGGCCAATAAATATCTTCAACAAAATTATAGGAAAAAACTTCCCTAACCTAAAGAAAGAGATGCCTATGAACATACAAGAAGCCTATAGAACTCCAAACAGACTGGACCAGAACAGAAAGTCCTCCCATCACATAATAATCAAAACATCAAATTCACTAAACAAAGAAAGAATATTAAAAGCAGTAAGGGAAAAAGGGAAGACCTATCAGAATTACACCAGACTTCTCACCAGAGACTATTAAAGCTAGAAGATCCTGGGCAGATGTCATACAGACCCTAAGAGAACACAAATGCCAGCCCAGACTACTATACCCAGCAAAACTCTCAATCACCATAGTTGGAGAAAACAAGAAATTCTATGATAAAACCAAATTTACATGATACCTCCACAAAATCCAGCCCTACAAAGGATAATAGATGGAAAACACCAACACAAGGAGGGAAATTACACCCTAGAAAAAGCAAGAAAGTAATCTTCTTCCAACCAACCCAAAAGAAGATATCCGCACAAACATAAAAAATAACATCAAAAATAATAGGAAGCAACAATCACTATTCCTTAATATCTCTCTATATCAGTGGACTCAATTCCCCAATAAAAAGACATAGAGTAACAGAAATATTTTTCATGTAAATCTTCAATTTTATCAGAAAATGTTTGTACTTACTCTTTCAATTAATTTAATAATTTTTTAGGTCTATCATTTTATCTGCATTATTTTTCATGATAATCTTCAATTTTACCATGTTTTTCTATATATTTCTTCTACCTTATCAGAAATGTTTTCCATGTAAATCTCTGATTTTATCACAAAATATTTTTCTCCACCTTCAATTAATTTAGAAAGGTTTTTTTATACCTACCATTTTATCTGTATAATTTTCCATGAAATAGCCAATTTAACATATTTTTTGTATATTTCTTGAATTTTATCAGAAATATTTTCCACATAAACCTTCAGGTTTACCTGAAAATGTTTATAATTCCACTTTCAATCAACTTAGAATTATTTGTATGCCTACCATTTTATCTGTATAATTTTCCATCATAATCTTCAATTTTAACATGTTTTATATATATTTCTTCAATTTCATCAGAAATATTTTCCATGTAAATCTTCAACTTTATCAGAAAATGTTTATAATTCCACTTTCAATCAACTTAGTAATACTTTTATGCCTACCATTTTTATATCTATATAAAATTTTCCATGATATTCTTCAATTTTAACATATTTCTCTATATTTTCGACAATTTTATCAGAAATATTTTCCATGCAAATCTTCAATTTTATCATAAAATGTTTCTACTTTCTTTTCAATTAATTTAGCAATGGTTTTATGTCTACCACTTTACTCTTTAATTTCCCATGAAAATTGTCAATTTTAATGTGTTTTTCTATATATATATCTTCTATTTTATCAGAAACATTTTTCCATGTAAATCTTCAATTTTATCATAAAAGGTTTTTACTTCTTTGTTCAATAAAAGAACATGCTTTTAAAAAAATCATTATTTAATTTAGAAAATAAAAAGGCTAGATGAGGCATCACAGAAGGAGGAGAGGGTTCCCGAAGGCAGGAAATAAAGACAGAGACAGCTCCTGCTCCCACTGTTAAAAGTCACACACTGGGGGATGGAGAGATGACTCAGTGTTTAAGAGCACTGACTGCTCTTCCAGAGGTGCTAAATCTTTTTTTCTTTTCTTTTTTTCTTTTCTATATTCTTGGTTTACATTCTGTCTTACGGTTTCTATTCCTGCACAAACATCATGATCAAGAAGCAAGTTAGGGAGAAAAGGGTTTATTCAGCTTACACTTCTGCATTGCTGTTCATCACAAAAGGAAATCAGGACTGGAACTCAAGCAGGTTAGGAAGCAGGAGCTGATGCAGGGGCCATGGAGGGATGTTCCTTACTGGCTTGCTTCCCCTGGCTTGCTCAGCCTGCTTTCTTATAGAACCCAAGAACACCAGCCCAAAGGTGGTACCACCCACAGTGGGCCCTCTCCCCTTGACCACTAATTGAGAAAATGCCCCACAGCTGGATCTCATGGAGGCACTTCCCCAACTGAAACTCCATTCTCTGTGATAACTCCAGCCTGTGTCCAGACACAAAACTAGCCAGTACAATTGGCCCCTTGTCAACTTGACAGACAAATACATCACTATTAAGCCTCAACCCTTACTTTTTTATTCATCCCCAAGTAAGTCCGACAGTCTTTACATATTAAAAGTTCAATCACTTTAAAATGCCCAATATCTTTTAAAAATTCAAAGTCTCTTAATGTGGGCTCCACTAAAATACCTTCTTCTTTCAAGAGGGAAACATATCAGGGCATAGTTAAAACCAAATGCAAAACTCAAACTCCAATGATTCAGTGTCTGGGATCCAACTCATGATCTTCTGGGCTCCTCCAAGGGCTTGGGTCACTTCTCCAGCTCTGCCCGTTGTACACAGCTTGTCTTCTAGGATCCAGCTGCCTGTACTCCACTGCTGCTGCTGTTCTTGGTGGTCATTGCATGGAACTGGCATCTCCAAAATGCTGCTGTCTTCCACTGTAATTAGGCTTCACCAATAGCCTCTCATAGGCTCTCTTCATGGTGACAAGCCTCTGCTCCTATGCATGACCCCTTCAAGTCCTGGGACATCAATTGCAACTGAGGCTGCACCTTCACCAATGGCCTTCCGTGGCCTCTCACTCTGCCAAGAGCCTCAGCTGCTCTTCATGACCCCTTCATGCCTTCAAAACCAGAACCATCTGGGTGACTCTTACACAGTACCAAGTCCAGCCACAGCACAAAATACAACTGTGGCTATCTCTGGAACACACTCTGTGCTTTCAGAAAACACTTCCCAGAAGATTTCACCTCAGTGATGTTGGTCTCTTCTTAATCACTGCTAATTTCTTAGCTCCAGCTAACCAGCATCAATAGTCCCAGTAACACAAAGGTTTGCTTTAGTGGTTCTGGTATCTTGTTAATCACAGCTGATTCTTCAGCCCCAGCTAACCAAAACCACAGAATCTTCACAATCAAAACATGGCCCCTTTAAGAGTCTTTAATCTTCCCTCTGAAATTTTACAAGCCAGGCCTCCATTTTCTGCAATGTTCATCCAAGCCCCTACAGAACATTCCATAGAGCTCTTAACACCAAATGGATCATCTCGCCCAAAGTTCCAAAGTCCTTCCACAGTTCTCCCCAAAACATGGCCAGGTTGTCACAGGAATACCCACTCCTGGTACCAATTTGTCTTAGTCAGGGTTTCTATTCCTGCACAAACATCATGACCAAGAAGCAAGTTGGAGAGGAAAGGGTTTATTCAGCTTACACTCTGCATTGCTGTTCATCACAAAAGGAAGTCAGGACTGGAACTCAAGCAGGTCAGGAAGCAGGAGCTGATGCAGAAGCCATGGAGGGATGTTTCTTACTGGCTTGCTTCCCCTGGCCTTCTCAGCCTGCTCTCTTATAGAACCCAAGACTACCAGCCCAGAGATGGTACCACCCACAAGGGGCCCTCCCCCCTTGATCACTAATTGAGAAAATGCCCCACAGCTGGATCTCATGGAGGCACTTCCCCAACTGATGCTCCTTTCTCTGTGATGACTCCAGCCTGTGTCAAGTTGACACACAAAACCAGTCACTACACATTCCAAATGATTTTCCCTTTCCCCCGGTTCCCCCTTCCCCATAAGTCCCATAAGCCCTCTTCCCTCTGTCTATTCTCCAATCAACCCCCTCCCACTTCTCTGTCCTGGCAATCCCCTACAATGCTGCATCAAGCCTTTCCAGGACCAGGGCCCTCTCCTTCCTTCTTGGGAATCATTTGATATGTTGTGTGTTGGGCATTCAGAGTTTCTGGGCTAATATCCACTTATCAGTGACTGCATTCCATGTGTGTTCTTTTGTGATTGGGTTACCTCACTTAGGATGATATTTTCTAGTTCCAATCATTTGCCTAAAAATTTCATGAATTCATTGTTTTTAATTGCTGAGTAGTATTCCATTGTGTAAATATAGCACATTTTCTGTATCCATTCCATTGAGGAACATCTGGGTTCTTTCCAGCTTCTGGCTATTATAAATAAGGCTTCTATGAACATAGTGGTGCATGTGTCCTTACTGCATGCAGGGGAATCCTCTGGGTATATGCCCAGGAGTGGTATAACAGGGTCCTCAGAAGTGTCATGCCCAGTTTTCTGAGGAACCTCCAGACTGATTTCCAGAGTGGTTGTATCAGCTTGCAATTCCACCAGTAGTGGAGGAGTGTTCCTCTTTCTCCACATCCTAGCCAACACCTGCTGTCTCCTGAGTTTTTAATCTTAGCCATTCTGACTGGTGTGAGGTGAAATCTCAGGGTTGTTTTGATTTACATTTCCCTAATGAGGTCCTAAATCTTAAAAAAAAAAAAAATAGACCAAGCTACACAATTGGAACATACATATAAAGGGCCTAGGTTGGTCCCATGAAGCCTTCCTGATTGTAGGTTCAGTCTCTTTAAGACCCTATAGATCCAGGTTAGTTGACTCTGTTTTGTTGTTGTTGTTGTTGTTGTTGATGATGTTGTTTTGGTTTTCTTGACCCTTCTGGCTCCTACAATCCTTCCTTCCTGTCTCTAAGCTCTGTCTAATATTTGATGAAGTATAATTGAGGATGGAAAACCACACTCACTGCAGGTGGTACCATTCTATGACGTGCGGCTCTAGACTGAATGGAAAGGGGGAAATAACCGGAGAGATGGATCATCAGTAAAGAGCTTGCCCACAAGCATGGTAACCTGAATTCAAACCCTTATGGTCAATCCCCAAACCACAACTGAAGGTGTGCAGTAGTTTGTGCTAGCAATCCCAGAACTAAGAAAGAACAGGCAAGATCCTTTGGGCTCACTGCCCACCAGCCTGCTCATAAATTAAGGTTGGTTCTGGGCCACTAGTTATTTATCTAAACAAACAAATTCACAAAGCTGTTAAGACTCATGAGGATTGTAGTTTACATCCCAGAATACATATAACAATCTAGGAGTATACACAGATAAGCCTACTCATATGTAGACATGCACATTCATGTACACAGACATACACTCTCAAATAAATAAAGTAAATAAATAATAAATAATTAAAATAATATGAGAAGGAGGAGAAGGAAGAAGACAAGGAGAAAACAAAATGGAGAACCCCAAGGAACAATGCCTGAGGAAGTTGAACTTCCCCCACATGCACACAAATATGGGCATCTGCACACACACAATATAGCAAAGAAGGTGAACTCAGCACCAGGATTTCTCTTGCTCTGCTGCCTATTTGCAGATATAATGCAACCAGTCACCTGATGCTCCACTGCTGTGTCTTCTGTGCCTTGATACACTATATTCTCTTAAGCCATCAGCCTTTCCCTCTTTTACTTTATGCACATTGGATTTCGCCTGCATGTGTGTCTGTGTAAGGGTGTCAGATCTTGGCATTATAGATACTTGTAAACTGTCATGTGGGTGCTGGGAATTGAACCCAGGTCCTCTGGAAGAGTAATCAGTACTCTTAACTCCTGAGTCATCTCTCCAGCCCCAAGCATTTTTCTCTTCAGGTCTCTTTCTTTGGGCCATTTTTTACAGTAACAAAGGAAGTAAGGACTACACAAAGCAACAGAGACAAATCACATCAAGTACAGGAAACTTGAAGATATAAGCAACACGACTGCTCCAAGAGACCCTTACTCCTCAACCACTAACATAAAAAGAACTGAAGTAAGTAAAACTTCAGATGAAAGCCCCAAAGTCTACTAGTAGTAATCAGTGACCTCACAGGGGGATATAAACGAGGCAGAGGAAGTCAAGAAGTAATGCACCACCTAGAGAGGAGAGAGTGCTAGGAAAATGCACTAGGGAATCAGCAGCATAGATAAAAACAGCCAACAACATGGAAGAACTCAACAAGGAAAATGAGATTCATGAGGAGAAAAAGCCATAAATATAAATATTGTTGTGGACTATATCTATACTGGCTCAAAAACACCTGTAACTCCAGTTGCAGGGGATTTGACATTTTCTTCTAGTTTTTAAGGGCACTGCACTTATGTACACAATCCCACTGGTTTTCCACACACATACACATACACACACACACACAGCATATATAAAATATATTAGATCATATGTAATATATAACATATATTATATACTTATTATATATCACAATATATAAATATAATATATGAATATATTATAAGGATATGTAATATGTTATTTGTATATATTATATATAAAAGAAAAAAGAAAATATTTAAAATAAATATGGAAAATTTAAAAACTCAATGGATCAAAACTATGGAAAGCAACACCAATAGGATAAAAAAAATCCAAGAGAAGGAAAATCCAAGATGGACAACAAGGAAATGCTACTACATTCAAACATCGTCATCAAAAACATATGAACTTGAGTAAAGCTAACAATATTAGGATATGATAAAGAGGCCAACCCTAAGAATCTATGAGGTAGAAAAGGAATCTTTTACAAAAACATGAGGCACAGAGATAACACTCCCCAAATCTAGAGAAATAAATGTACACCTAAAAACAAGAACTATTTAGAATTTCAAATAAACTTGACAACAGGAGAACTTCTCCATGATACATTAAGGTCAAGATATCAAAATTACAAAGTAGGACAAGTGATATTGTAGGGAGCTACCTTAAAGTTGGTGCCGGCTTCTGCCTTCTGCCCCCTCGCTGGCAGGAGCCCCCTGAGATGAACAACTCCTTATTTGGAAAGCCTGCTGCTTCTTGCACCTTCCGCATAGAGATAGCCTACCCGCAGTACCCACGGGGCTTAAGCTGATTTGATCTTGGGACAGCATAAAAAGGGTCAGTGGGCACACCCTGGGGGAAGAAGAAGCTTGTTCAAGGTTCCCAAATAAACTGCTTGAGGAAGAAACTGTCCGGTGTCGCTGGTCAAGGGTGGTTGCAACAATTGGTGGCCCGTACGGGGAAAGGTCTTCAGAACCTCCTGCAGTCAGGGTGGTGCAGGTAAGTTCCCAAGGTAAGGTGGGACGATAAAGTCTGCAGAAAATAGCGGCTAGTTTGCTCTATCCTGTAGATAAAGGAAGAGTGGAAGAAAGTTCGCGAGTATAGCGAACCGAAAGTAAAGTCCAGAGAGTCAACAGACCGAGGGAAATAAAAGAAAGTTTATGGACCCTGCTCTCATAGCAGTGTGTTATCTGCTCGCCTGCGTGGTATTTTGGGGAGTTTTTTGGTTCTGCTACCCGACTTGTACCAACACGCAGCAGCAGTGATAAAAGAAACTTGTTAGGATGGGGACGTCACAGTCGCATCCAATTTTTTTTTTTTTTTTTTTTTTTTTTTTTTTTTTTTTTTTTTTTGGCTCTTCAAGAGCTGCTCTTATCCAAAAACTTAAAACTTAAGAAATCCACCCTGGAGAGATTCCTGAATGAATGTGATACGGTGGCTCCTTGGTTTGCTGTGTCAGGAAACCTCACGGTAGCCTGCTGGGATGAATTAGGCAGGGACTTGGATTTTGCCTGGGAACAAGGCACCCTGAAACCGGGGATGAAGCCTGTCTGGAAGCTTGTGAGAGGCTGCCTAGAAGATCAAAGATGTTGCAAGGCCCTCGAGAATGGCCAAAGTGCTCTTGAAATGCTCAAAGAAGAAAGGTCAGATGAAGCTGAAAGTGAGAAGGGGAGTAGGGGACGGTCGTCCCTATATCCCAGCCTCTGGGACTTAGAAGAGACGGAATCCGAGGATTCTGATAGCAAAGAGGAGCTTCAGGCTCTTGTGAGTCAGTTAGAAAGGATGGTCATCAAAAGGAAGAAAAAGGAAAAGGACAAAGGACAGACGCCATCTAGGGTGCCGGATGGCCACTCTGCTCTGTCAGCCCCGCATCAGTACGCCCCCACCCTCTCCATACTTTCTGGGCGTTCCTTTTGCCTGGAGGTCTGGCGACAGGTGCGCACGGAGCTCTCCTTGGCTTATCCAGTGCTCCAGGATCCGCAGGTCCAGAGGATTTATGAGGCCCTAGATTTTAAATCTATCAAATCTTTAGCTGAATCCGTCAGAAACTATGGGGCCTCTGCGGCCTTTACGGTGGCTCAGGTCCAGTCCCTTTCAAGGCAGTGCTTGACTCCCGGAGATTGGAACTCGCTCGTTTGAGCTTGTTTATCCCCCGGACAGTATCTAGAGTGGAGAGCTTTTGTCCTGGAATTTGCTACTGAGCTGGAGGCTGCCAATATCTCGGCAGGCAACCCGCAGTGGGACAGAGAGATGCTTTTGGGGCTCGGGAGACATGCCAATCAGCAGCTGCACTATCCAGTCCAAGTATATGATCAGGTTGATAATATCTCTATAAAGGCTTGGAAATCCCTCCCTAATAAGGGAGAGGGGACTGGTAACATTACCAAGGTTATACAAGGACCGATGGAGCCCATTTTTGATTTTGTTGCCTGACTTTTAGAAACTGCCACTAGAATTTTTGGCAATGTGGATCTGGCAGGACCCATGCTGAAACAGCTCATACTGGAACAGTGTACAAGGAGTGCAGAGCGGCTATAACTCCCTATAAAAATAAAGGAATTGAGGAATGGATGAAGGTGTGTAGGGACCTGGGGGGACCACTGACTAATGCAGGCCTTGCTGCGGCCGTGGTACAGCTAACACAAGGCAAGAGGTCACAGCCAGGAGCATGTTTTAAATGTGGCAAGATGGGGCACCTTAAACGCCAGTGCCCTGGAAGAGGAAATCCGGCTACTGCTGATGGTCCTCCATGCCCTAGACAGACAGGGCTGTGTCCAAGATGCAAAAGGGGAACCATTGGGCTAATGAATGCCGCTCAGTCAAAGATGCCCAGGGATGGCCGCTTAACCTTGGCTATGGAGGCACTCGGCCAAAAAATGGCCAGCGGGGCCGCCGCCCTCAGGGCCCACAAATATATGGGGCAGTGGAGGAGCAGAATCTGAGCCAGAATCAAGAACAATGGCCATCCCTCACTCATCCAAGAGACCGCGGAGAGCCACTAAGGGCTCTGTAAGGTGGGACCTTTCCTCCACCACCAGGCTTGTATTAACCCCTCAAATGGGGGTCCAGCTAATACTGATTTTAAGGGACCCCTTGCCTCTGATACTGTGGGCCTGCTTATTGGGAGATCCTATACAATCCTTAAAGGAATCAGGGTCCACCCAGGAATTACAGACCCTGACTATACAGGAGTAGTCAAGGTTATGGCTGAGTCACCAAAAGGGATCACTGTCATTTCTCCTGGAGATAAGATAGCTCAGTTAATAGTCCTCCCCAGTCTACATCGCACATTTAGTGCCCATCCTATACAACGGGGGACCCAAGGAGTTGGGTCCTCGGGCAATTCCCTGGCATACTTAGCATTGGATCTTGACTAATGGCCTGTTATGGAGCTCAGAGTAGAAGGAAAAAGATTACAAGGCCTGTTAGATACCGGAGCTGACAAAAGTATCATTGCAAAAAAGGACTGGCCATCAAGTTGGCCACTTCAAACTTCCTCCCAGACCTTACAAGGCCTGGGTTATGCAAGGACTCCAGATATCAGTGCAAGGCAGTTGAGCTGGCAAGGCCAGGAAGGACATTCAGGGACGATGCAACCTTATGTGTTGGAACTACCCATTTCCCTTTGGGGAAGGGACTTGTTGAAGGACATGGGTTACAAGTTAACAAATGATTATTCTGATGTGTCACAACACCTCATGAAGCAAATGGGGCATGTTCCCGGAAAAGGATTGGGGAAGTATTTACACGGCAATCCCAGTCCTATTATAGGCCAGCCGAAATCCGACCAGCATGGCCTGGGTTTTTCCTAGGGGCCGCTGAGGAGAGTATATCCATTACCTGGAAGACAGAGGAGCCGGTGTGGGTTCCTCAGTGGCCTCTCTCCTCTGAAAAACTTGAAGTTGCGAATGCCCTTGTGGATGAGCAGTTGGCCCTTAAACATATATAGCCATCAGTTTACCCCTGAAATACCCCCATATTTGTTATCAAAAAGAAAACAGGAAAATGGAGACTATTGCACAACCTCCGGGCCATCAATCAGCAAATGCAAATTATGGGCCCTGTGCAGCGTGGGCTCCCTTTATTATCATCATTGCCCAGTACTTGGCCCGTGATAGTGATCGATATCAAGGATTGTTTCTTCTCGATTCCCCTCTGTTCGAAGGACAGGGAACTG
The DNA here is from genome assembly GCF_947179515.1 of Apodemus sylvaticus. Classification (NCBI taxonomy): domain Eukaryota; kingdom Metazoa; phylum Chordata; class Mammalia; order Rodentia; family Muridae; genus Apodemus; species Apodemus sylvaticus. The sequence goes on from NC_067482.1 coordinate 105,495,185, forward strand.
GCCTGTGATAGTGATCGATATCAAGGATTGTTTCTTCTCGATTCCTCTCTGTTCGAAGGACAGGGAACTGGCCTGTGATAGTAATCGATATCAAGGATTGTTTCTTCTCGATTCCTCTCTGTTTGAAGGACAGGGAACTGGCCTGTGATAGTAATCGATATCAAGGATTGTTTCTTCTCGATTCCTCTCTGTTTGAAGGACAGGGAGAGATATGCCTTTACAATCCCGTCTTCTAATCATGAAGAGCCTGATAGGAGATTTGAATGGAAAGTTTTACCACAGGGTATGGCAAATAGCCCCACTATGTGTCAATTATTTGTGAGCAATGTTATTGCCCCTATTAGGGAAAAGTATCCAAAGCTCAGGTGCATCCATTATATGGATGACATTTTATTGACTAGTAAAGAGGAGAAGGCCTTGGACCATACTTATCATGATTTGGTAAAATTATTAGGAGATAAGGGGCTGGAGGTAGCCCCTGAAAAGGTTCAGAAAGGCAGTTTGGTCTCCTACTTGGGGGCAAAAATAAGTCCCTTAACTATTGTACCCCAAAAAATAGAGTTGAGGAAAGATAATCTTAAGACCCTTAATGATTTTCAAAAATTGCTAGGAGATATAAATTGGATTAGAATGTATCTTAAGATCCCTAATTATGAATTGAAGCCAATGTTCAGGCTCTTGGTGGGTGATTTGGCCTTGGATTCACCCCGAATATTAACACAGGAGGTCAGAGTAGCCCTCAAGAGAGTAGAACAAGGGTTGCAAGATGCAGTGTTGTCTCGCTGCAAGGAAGGAGAGAAAATCATTTTATGCATTTTGTCTACCTTTTTTCAGCCTACAGGCCTGCTATGGCAGGAAGGTCCCCTGTTGTGGGTGCATCCTAGAGCCTCACCAGTAAAATCTATTGATCATTACCCTACTGCAGTTGCTAAATTGGCCCTCCTTGGGATGCAACAATGTCTACAGTTTTTTGGGAAGAATCCTGCATCACTGATCATTCCCTATACTGCCTCTCAGGTGCAGGTTTTGTGTGGGACAATTGATGACTGGGCCATATTGCACTGCTGCTTTGATGGATTAATAGATAATCATTATCCCAGACATCCTTTGCTTTCCTTTTTTAAGGAACATCCCGTGGTGTTTCCAAAAGTAACTGCACAAGCACCCTTGCCGGGTGCCCCCAATATATTTACAGATGGATGAAAAACAGGCTACGGGGCTTATATGATCGAGCATAATGAGCCTGTTTTGTGCCAATATCAGCCTGGCTCCCCACAGGTGGTTGAGTTGCAAATTGTGTTACAAGTTTTCAAAAAATACTCCTTTCCATTTAATTTACTTTCGGATTCATCTTATGTGGTGAATGCTGTTAGGATATTAGAAGTAGCTGGCCCCATAAAACCCACTAGTATGGTGAGCCATTTAATGAAGGAATTACAGAAAATTATCTGGTCCAGGGATTCAAAAATTTTTATACAACATATTAAAGCCCATTCTGGTCTGCCAGGCCCGCTAAGTGAGGGCAATGACCTTGTTGATCAATGCACCAGAATGGAATGTGCCTTCCAGGCCTCACCCCTGGAAGCTGCACAAAAGTTCCATCAGCAATTTCATGTTTCAGCCAAGACATTACAACAAAAATTCCATCTTTCCCATGCAGATGCACGACAGATTGTGCTGGAGTGCCAACAATGCATAGTTTTTCACCATCCCCCGGGTCTAGGAGTTAATCCAAAGGGCCTATTGCCCCTATAATTATGGCAGATGGATGTGACTCATATATCTGAGTTTGGAACCTTAAAGTAAGTTCATGTCTCTGTGGATACATGCTCTGGCATTATCCATGCTACTGCCATGAGTGGAGAAAGGCTCGCAATGTGATTGGACACTGCCTTGAAGCATGGGCTGCCTAGGGGCAGCCTTGTCAGTTAAAAACAGATAATGGCCCAGCTTATATTGTTCAGTCGTTCCAGTCTTTCTGCAAACAAATGAACATACAATTAAATCATGGCCTTCCCTATAATCCCCATGGTCAGGGCATTGTTGAGCATGCCCACCGCACCTTGAAGGAATGCTTAATAAAACAAAAATGGGGAATAGGAAATGGCAGAACACCAAAGGAGTGACTCTCATTAGCTCTCTTTACTTTAAATTTTTAAAATTTTGATCATGATGGCCGCTCTGCCGCTGATCGACATCAATGTTATGATAGCTCATTGAAGGGCTATATAAAATGGAAAGATGTGCTCACTGGTCTGTGGAATGGCCAAGATCCAGTTTAAGCATGGGCGAGGGGTTCTGTTTGCATGTTCCCTCAGGATCGACAAGACCCGATGTGGATTCCTGAGAGATTGATCTGGAAGTGCAACAAGAATGAAGAGTCTATTGTTGCTACTGATCCTTAGCGGGAGCCAGACGATGGTTTGGATGGAGCAGAGATGGGGAATACTCTCTGTGTTTCCCAAACACATGCCGATACGCCATGATGCCAAATTATTTCCCCGTCTTTTTTTTAGTACTAACAAAACTTTTGATATTCCCTATTTACCTTTAGATAAAGATATAGCTGGAATAGGTGAAAATATAAATATGACCTTGCCTGGTAGCCTATGCTTCGCATTTGGAGATAATACGTTACCTGCCTTTTCAAAATGCATCCTGGCACTATTTTGATTTAAACAATGTTGAGAAGCTGGTGGAGAGTTGTGCGGATGGTCTGACTACATGGTTTGCTGGCTGGTGGCCAAAGGAGACTACTAATAAGACCATACAGAGGAGAGGGATTGGCCAGCCAAAAAATGGCACCGCACTGTTATAGTCAGGATTGGGGACATCTATGGCCCTGGACAGGGTGCCAATCTAACCCACTTTTTTTTTTTCCGTTTTTTTCGAGACAGGGTTTCTCTGTGTAGCCCTGGCTGTCCTGGAACTCACTCTGTAGACCAGGCTGGCCTCGAACTCAGAAATCTGCCTGCCTCTGCCTCACAAGTGCTGGGATTACAGGCGTGCGCCACCACTGCCTGGCTCAGGGTGCCAATCTAAAAGAGTGAGCCAGATTAATGAGTTTTTTACATTTTCCCCATGAGTAAAGGCCATCAGGTCGTTGATAGTTGCTGTAAATTTAGGCTTTAGAGCTAGGGAAGAGGATTGTGGTGGAAGTTTGTGCAAAATCATTTATTCTACCAATCCCTTTGATGATTGGCTTTTGTGTGGCATTAATGGTAGTTGTATGAATTTAGAGCCCATGGCTATGCTTGGTGGTGGTGAACATAGAGTAGTCAATTGCCCCATAAGAAAAGGCAGAGAAGACAGTCTCAATAATAAGAGGGTTGTTTTTAAGCCGACCCCAGTGTGTGTTTTTCCTCCTTTTGTGTTTATTGTTGGTAATGCTAGTAGCGATTTTGATGGAATTTTAAGCTGCTTTGATACTTGCTTTTATAGCCAATGCTGGGATGTAAGAAGGTTTAATATTGCCATGGTTGCTCGCATGCCCAGATGGGTGCCCATTCCTGTGGATGTGCCACATGCTATGACTTTGTTTAGACAGAAGAGGGACTTTGGCATCACTGGGGCCATTGTTACTGCCATATCCCTCGCTGCTGTGGGAGCCACTGCCACGGCTGTTTGCCATGAGCCAATCGGTACAGACGGCTCATGCCCTGAGTAATCTGTCATCTAGCGTTGCCCATGCAATTGATGTGCAAGCGAGCCTTAATGGTCAACTGAAAGGAGGCTTAATGGTTATAAACCAAAGAATTGATTGAGTACAAGAACAAATTGAGACCTTGTGGCAGCTAGCCCAATTGGGATGTCAGTGGAAGTATTCTAGTTTATGTATTACCAGCATTCAGTATGAGAATTTTACAAGAGCTGCGAATTTGTCTAAGCAAATGTCTAAGTATCTTTTAGGAAACTGGACTGGTGAATTTGATGCTCTGATGGACCAACTCCGTATGGCCATCATGACCGTGAATTCCACTCGAGTGGATGTGTCTTTGGCTGAAGGACTGTCATCATGGATCAGCTCGGCGATGAATCATCTGTAGGAGTGGGCGGGACTTGGAGCCCTTGCTATTCTCATGATTTTAGTAGCATTTGCTTGCCTGTGGTGTATCTGTAGGATGAGGTTTGTCCAACAGAGACAGGCCGCGATGATGGTACAGGCACTCACAGCTATTGAAGCTGGGCAGTCCCCCCAGGCCTGGCTGGCAGCCTTAAAGGCCTAATAAGACGATTTCCATGCTCAGGATGCGAGGCTAAACACTGCACTCAGGGGACCATGATTGATGAGCCCTTGAGGGGAGCACGTTTGACTGCATACGGGTTGGTACCCCAGAACCCGTCCCTGAGCAAAAGGTACCGGACGAGTTTGATGAAATCCATTAGGCCGATGGCTCAAAAGGGCATCGAAACAAAGTCCATGAGTCCACTTGATGGGCTGAGAACATCAGGGGTCAGACCTCTATTCTCGCCTGATAGCGTGTTTAAAATAAAAAAGGGAGAACTGTAGGGAGCTGCTAAGCGCCAGGTTAAAGTTGGCGCTGGCTTCCGCCTTCTGCCTCCTCGCTGGCAGGAGCCCCCTGAGATGAACAACTCCTTATTTGGAAAGCCTGCTGCTTCTTGCGCCTTCCACATAGAGATAGCCTACCCGCAGTACCCACGGGGCTTAAGCTGATTTGATCTTGGGACAGCATAAAAAGGGTCAGTGGGCACTCCCCGGGGGAAGAAGAAGCTTGTTCAAGGTTCCCGAATAAACTGCTTGAGGAAGAAACTCTCCGGTGTCGTGTCATCTCTTGCTGGTCAAGGGTGGATGCGACATGAGATGGCTCAGCAAGTAAAGGCCCTGACTACGAACCTCAAGTCCCAAGTTCAATCTCTAGGATCTGCAGAATGGAAGGACAGAACTGCAAATTTTCCTCTGATCTCCATTTATGATCATACATACATACATGCATGCATTTTACACACACACACACACACGCTTTTAAAATTTTGTGCTTGGCTGCAAGTGCTTAAAAGACACTTAATTGGCTTATAATTCTGAGGGTTATAGTCCATTATGGTGGCAAAAAGAGATAGGAGCTCACATCTCAAACAGCAGGCAGGAAACAGAGCATCAACGGGCATGCCTTGTGGCATTTGAAACCTCAAAGCCGGGGCTGGAGAGATGGCTCAGTGGTTAAGAGCACTGACTGCTCTTCCAGGGGCCCTGAGTTCAATTCCCAGCAACCACATGGTGGCTCACAACCATCTGTAATGGGATCTAATGCCCTTTTCTGGTGTGTCTGAAGCAACAGAGTACTCACATACATTAAATAAATAAATAAACAAATAAATAAATAAATAAATATTAAAAAAAAAAAAAGAAACCTCAAAGCCTACCTGTCCACTCCCTTGCCCATGACTCCTTCATAGAGGCCACACCTCCTGATCTTTCCTAATCAGTTCCATCACCTGGAGTCAAATAGTCAAAGAGGAGTTTACACGGCCATTCTCAAACCACCACAGTAAGAAACTGCAAACCAGGTTTGCTGTGTCTAGCAACACTACCTTCTTAAATTAATAAAATAAGGATATTTCAAAAATGCACAAAGCAAAAGCTTCTTGACTACCAACCCAGCATTGCAGAAGACTCTCAAAGGCATCTTCACACACAGAGGGAAGGCAATCTCAATCATCAGAACACAGGAAAAAATAGATTTAATGGGTAGAATAGATGAACAAAAAGATAAAGAAAGGAATTTAGGATTTATAACACACACAAAAACCAACAAACCCTTAATACTAGTAGTGAAGAAAGAGTAAACAATGTAATCAAAAAGAAGAACAACTAACAAAATCTCAATAGTAATCTTAAATACAAATATTCCTAACTCAAATATAAAAAGATGAAAGCATTGAAGAAAAATATACCTACCCTCTCTAAAACATAAATATTTTGTAAAGGTTAAGAGTGAAAGAGTGATGACAATTCCATAATGCCACAAAAGACGAAAGATGCCAGGTGTGATGGTGAACACCTTTGATACCAGCACTGGGGACAAGAAGCAGGAGGATCTCTGAGTTCAAGGCTAGCCTGGTCTACAAAGAAAGTTCCAGGAAAGTCAGGATAAATGGAGAAACCTGTCTTGGAAAAAAAAGAAAGATCAGAGAGGTTCTTATTGAGTAACAGTAAGAGTGGGTGACTTCAATATCTCATTCACATCTTTCAATATTTTTTGGTAAATTTTATTATTATTACATGTATGAGTTGTCCTCTTTACATAGGATATTCAAAGTATCAACAAGGAAACTGCAGAACTAAACTACACCATAGATCAGACAGACATAATGGGTATCTACAGAATCTTCCCTCCAACATAGAATACACATTTTTCTAAGCAGACACAGAACTCTCTCAAAATAGATGACATTCTAGGCCACAAATGATTCCAAACAATATAAAAGTATTGAAATAATCTCTTATATCTTATCTGAACACAATGGAACAAAGCTAGAAATAGATAGCAAGAGAAAGTATGATAACTACACATCTACACTGAGCTCATTAGGGCAAAAATTTTAAATTTCTAGTATCAAGTGAAAATGAAAGCACAGATTCTCAGGGTCTTTGGGATGTACCTAAAGAAGAAAGTTTGGGGTTAGAAGTGCTTATGTCCCAAAGACCACAGGGCTGGCAATGTAGTGTACCAAGAAGGAGCACTTTTCACCAAGCCTGGTACCCAGATGGTGGAAGGAGAGAACTGGCTCCTACAAGCTGTCCTCTGATCTTCACATGCATACTGAGACACATGTGTGACATACAGATGATAAAAATAATAAACATTCAAATTTTAGATGGCTCAGTGACATAATTATGACATAATTAATGTCATAATTAATGACATAATGATGCATCTCAAGGTCTTAGAAAAACAGAAACAATCCAAACCCTAAACCAGAAGATAGCAAGAAGACATAAAAGAGGGGCTGGAGAAATGGCTCACCAGTTAAGAGCATTGATTGCTCCTTTAAAGAACCATGTTCTGTTTCCAGCACCCATATAAGGTGGTTCACAGAAGTCTCTAACTCAGCCTCATTGCATCTAATGCCCTCTTCTGGCTTCCGCAGGCACTGTGTGTGTGTGTGTGTGTGTGTGTGTGTGTGTGTGTGTGTGTGTGTGAGAGCGTGCTCTCACACACATACATTTAAAAATAAAATCTTTTTAAAAACAGAAAGGGAAGGAATATTATTATCAAACTCATTCTATTAAGGCAGAATTACCCAAGAAAAAGAAAGAAAGAAAGGGAGGGAAGGAAGGAAGGAAGGAAGGAAGGAAGGAAGGAAGGAAGGAAGGAAGGAAGGGAGGGAGGGAGGGAGGGAGGGAGGGAGGGAGGGAGGGAGGGAGGGAGGGAGGGAGGGAGGGAGGGAGGAAGGAAGGAAAAAGGCAGAAGTGGAACAATTTCTCTGAAGCATAGGTATAAAAATTCTGTCAGATCATATTTCGTGACCAACTTTGCTTTATTCCAGATACACAAGGATTTCAACATAACATGTAATATGGCACAAAGGACAGAAGCTGTAGAGTCACATCAACAGACATAGAGAAGGTCTTTAACAAAGTTCAGTATTGCTTTATGATAAAAGTCCTGAAAAAGCTGAGAACAGAAGGAATGTGACTGAACACAATAAAGGCGAAACATAGTAAGCACTACACTAAACAGGGGAAAGCCAATGGCATTTCCTCTAAAATCAGGGATAATACAAGGGTGCCCACTCTTTTCATTTGTTTAATACGGTGTCCAATGTCTCAGCTAAGACAATAAGAGAAATAAATAAACTGTATATAAATAGGAAAAGAAAAAGCCAAGCCTGTTTGCAGATAATATAATTCTTTACTTAGAAGACCTTAAAGAGTTCATTAGAAAACTCTTACGCTCATAAACATTTTTGGCACAGTAACAGGACATGAACTCAACATTCAAATACTCAGCAGCTTTCCTATATACCAATAACAAACTCACTGAGATACACAAGTGATCAGAAAAGAAAACCTAGCCAGAGAGAAGCCTAACCACTCAGATAAAAGACCTTTATAAAGAGGACCTTAAAACCCTGCAGGGGATCAATTCTCCTTCTGGTTTCCACCTGTGTGGAGACCAGAGCCTTGGCTCTAGATCAGAGCCCACACAGCCCACATCTCAGATGTAGCTTGACTCCCTAGGTATTCTGACACATCCAAGATCACAGGATCACAGAAGAACAGACTCTAGCTAAAGACAGGGAGGCCAGATGACACCAGAGATAACCAGATGGTGAGAGGCAAGCATAAAAACATAAGCAACAGAAGCCAATTTGACTTGGCAACATCTGAACAAAGTTCTCCCACCACAGCAAGTCCTGGATACCCCAACATACTCTTATAACAAGATTCAGATCTAAACTCTCATTTCATGATAGAGGACTTTAAGAAGGACATAAATAACTCCTTTAAAGAAATATAGAAGAACACAAGTAAGCAAGTAGAAGCCCTTAAAGAGGAAACAGGAGAACACAATCAAACTGGTGAAGGAATTGAATGAAACCATCCAAGATCTAAAAATAGAAGTAGAATCATTAAAGAAAACACGAAAGGAGACAGTCCTGGAGATGGAAAACAGTAGAAAGAGAACAGCTGTCATGGATGCAAGTTTCAGCAACAGAATACAAGATATAGAAGAAAGAATCCTAGCAGCAGAAGATACCATAGAAGACATTAATACAACAGTCAAGGAAAACACACACAAAAAAGCAAAAAGCTCCTATCTCAAAACATTCAAGAAATCCAGGACACAATGAGAAGACCAAACCTGAGAATAATACTTATAGAAGAGAGTGAAGGTCCCAACTTGAAAGGCCAGAAACACCTTCAACAAAATTCAACCAGAAAACTTCCCTAATCTAAAGAAAGAAATGCACATAAACATACAGGAAGCCTACAGAACACCAAACAGATGGGACCAGAAAAGAAATTCCTTTTGTCAGCTATATAATAATTAAAACACCAAATGCACAGAACAAAGAATATTGAAAGCAGTAAGGGAAAATGTCAAGTAACATATGAAGGCAGACCTATGAGAATTACACCAGACTTCTCAACAGAGACTTTAAAAGCCTGAAGATCCTGGTCAGATGGCATACAGACCTGAAGAGAACAAAATGGCAAGTCCAGGCTACTATACTCAGGAAAACTGACAATTACCATAGATGGAGAAACCCAAGTCTCTCAAGACTAAACAAAATTTAAACAATATCTTTATACTAATGCAGACCTACACAGAACAACAATTAAAAAAAAGTCCAACACAAGGAGGAAAACTACACCCAAGAACAAGCAAGAAATTAATCTTTTCACAACAAACCCAACAGAAGAGAAACACACAAACATAATTCCAATTCTAACAACAAAAATAACAGGAAATGTGACTTCCCCCTGCCCACTGCTCTCAAGAATAGCAGCCAGCAACCTGACCACCCACCTCCTGAAGAACAAGAAGAACCGGTTTCCAGCCTTCAGGGGAGGGGCTTGGTCTGCCTTTGTTTCCTGGGAGAGAGGCATTATTAAAGATGGAGACTTAAACCAAAAGCCATGTGTTTTGTGTCTCTCCATGTAATTTCTCTTGCAGCCTGTTCCTTACCCATCTTTTCTTCCAGAGAACCCACGATTAAGATGTATGAGCTGGCCTCTACAAGGAAAACAATGATTACTGGGCACTAATATCTCTCAAGATCACTGCACTCAATTCCCCAATAAAAAGACATAGCCTAACAGACTGGATACATAAACAAGATAGATCAAGCATTTTGCTTCATAGGGGAAACACACCTCAGAGTCAAAGACAGACATTCCCTCAAAGTGAAAGAATGGGAAAGTGTTTTTCCAAGCAAATGGTCCCAAAAAACAAGCTGCAGTAGCCATCTAATATCCAACAAAATAGACATTCAACCAAAGTTATCAAAAAAGATGGGGAAGGTCACTACATACATATAAAAAGAAAAATCCACCAGGTTGAACTCTCAATTTTGACAATCTATCCACCAAATGCAAGGGCACCCACATTTGTAAAAGAAATGTTACTAAAGCTAAAAAGCATATTTAACCTCACACAATAATAGTAGTAGATTTCAATATGCCACTCTGAGCAAAGGACCCGATCATGGAGACAGAAACTAAACAGAGACACAGTGAAACTAAAGGAAGTTATGAAACAAATGATTTGACATATATCTACAAAACATTTCACCCTAAAACAAAAGAATATGCCTTCTTCTCAGTACCTCATGGAACCTTCTCAAAATTTCACTATATGCTTGAACAAAAAATAAAGCTCAAAAGGTACAGGAACATTGAAGTAATCCCATGTATTATATTGGACCACTACAGACTAAGGATGGTCTTCAATAGCAACAAAACAACAGAAAGCCCACATATATGTGGAAGCTGAACAACTATCTACTCAGTGATAATTTGATCAGAGAAGAAATAAAAAAAGAAAAAGACCTTTTAGAATTCAAGGCAAATAAAGGCACAACATATCAACCTTATGGGACACAATGAAAGCAGTGCTAAGAGGAAAACTCATAGCCCTGAGTGCCTCCATAATGAAATTGGAAGAAATTTCATCAAAGTAAAAGGCTGGGAAAATTTTTTTCCAAACAATTGGTCCCAAGAAACAAGATGGAGTAGCCATTCTAATATACAACAAAATAGACTTTCACTAGTAGGTTAACAGCTTATCTGAAAGCTCTAGAATAAAAAGAAGCAATTATATCCAAAAAGAATAGAAGGCAGGAAATAATCAAACTCTGGGCTGAAATCAACCAAGTAGAAACAAAGAGAACTATACAAAAAAAAAAAAAAAAAAAAAAAAAAATTCAACAAAACTAGGAGCTGGTTCTTTGTGAAAATCAACAAGATAGATAAATCCTTAGCCAGACTATCCAGAGGGCACAGAGACAATACCCAAATTAACAAAACAAGGAATGAAAAGGGAGACAGGATTGATAAAGATTTTTTCCCAATTTGTTGGTTGACATTTTGTCCTATTGACAGTGTCATTTGCCTTACAGAAGCTGTGCAATATTATGAGGTCCCATTTGTCGACTCTTGTTCTTAGAGCATAAGCCATTGCTGTTCTATTCAGGAAATCTTCCCCTGTGCCCATGAGTTCAAGGTTCTTCTCCACTTTCTCCTCCATAAGCTTGTGTGTCTGGTTTTTTGTGTACAACTTGGATCCACTTGGACTTGAGCTTAGTTCAAGGAGATAAGAATGGGTCAATTTAGCCCAGCAGTGGTGGCGCACGCCTGTAATCCCAGCACTCTGGGAGGCAGAGTCATGCGGATTTCTGAGTTTGAGGCCAGGTTGGTTTACAGAGTGAGTTCCAGGACAGCCAGGGCTATACAGAGAAACCCTGTCTCGAAAAAACCAAATCCAAAAAACAAACAAACAAAAAGAATGGGTCAATTCAATTTGCATTTTTCTGCATGCTGACCTCCAGTTGATCCAGCACCATTTGTTAAAAATGCTGTCTTTTTCCCACTGGATGTTTTTAGCTTCTTTGTCAAATACCAAGTGACTGTAGGTATATGGGTTCTTTTCTGGGTCTTCAAGTTTATTCTATTGATTTTCCTGCCTGTCTCTGTACCAATATCATGCAATTTTTATCACTATTACTTTGTTTTTATGGGGTTTTTTGTTTGTTTTTTGTTTTTGTTTTTGTTTTTGTTTTTTTTTTTGGATTTGGTTTTTTTTAGACAGGGTTTCTCTGTATAGCCATGACTGTCCTGGAGCTCACTCTGTAGACCAGGCTGGCCTCGAACTCAGAAAACCGCCTGCCTCTGCCTCCCAAAGTGCTGGGATTACAGGCGTGCGGATGAGGTCAGGGATGGTGATTCACCCAGGAGATCTTTTGTTGTGGAGAATAGTTTTTGCTATCCTGTTTTGTTATTCCAGATGAATTTGATAATTGCTCTATGAAGTTCTATGAAGTTCATATGAAGAATTGATTTGGAATTTTGATGGGGATTGCATTAAATCTGTAGATTGCTTTCAGCAAGATGGCCATTTTTTCATCTGATAGAGGGCTAACATCCAATGTGTACAAAGAACTCAAGAAGTTGGGCTCCAGAGAGTCAAATAACCCTATTCATAATGGGGTACAGAGTTAAACATGGAATTCTAAACTAAGGAACCTCGAATGGCCCTGAAGCACCTAAAGAAATATTCAGCATTCTTAGTTATCAGGAAAATGCAAATCAAAACAACACTGAGATTCCACTTCATACCAGTCAGAATGGCTAAGATAAAAAACTCAGGGGACAGCATATGCTGACAAGGATGTTGAGAAAGAGGAACACTTCTCCATTGTTGGTGGGATTGCAAGCTGGTAAAATCACTCTGGAAATCAGTTTGGCGGATCCTCAGAAAATTAAACATAGTACTACCAGAGGACCCAGATATATCACGCCCGGGCATATACCCAGAAGATGCTTCAACATGTATTAAGGACACATGCTCCACTATATTCATAGTGGCCTTATTTATAATAGCTAGAAGCTGGAAAGAGCCCAGATATCCTTCAACAGAAGAATGGATACAGAAATTGTCATATATATATATGTATATATATATATATATATATACACAATGGAGTACTATTCAGCTATTAAAAATAATGAATTCATGAAATTCTAAGGCAAATGGATGGAACTAGAAAGTGTCATCCTGAGTGAGGTAACCCAATCATAAAAGACCACACATGGTATACACTCACTGATAAGTGGATGTTAGCCCAAAAGCTCAAAATAAACAAGTTACAATTCACAGACCACAGGAAGCTCAAGAAGGAGGAGGACTCAAGTGAGGATGCTTTGGTTCCTCTGAAACAGGGAACAAAATACTCACGGGAGCAATAAAGGAGACAAAGTGTGCAGCAGAGCCTGAAGTAAAGGCCACTCAGAGACTGCCCTACCTGAGGATTCATCCTATAAACAGTGACCAAGCCCAGACACTATTATGGACTACAAGAAGTGCATACTGAAAGGAGTCTGTTATGGTTGTCTCTTACACATACCTAGGCAGATGGTAGCTGCCAACCATTGGCCTGAGTGTGGGGCCCCAATGGCGGAGTTAGAGGGTGAACTGGAGGAGCTGAAGGGGTTTACAGTCCCATGGGAAGAGCAATGAAGTCAGTCACCCAGACATCCCAAGACTCCCAGGGACTAAACCATCAATCAAGGGGTACACATGGTTCCAGTCAAAAATATGACAGAGGAATGCCTTGTTGGGCATCAGTGGGAAGAGACGTCCTCGGTCCTGTGATGGCTCAATAGATGCCCCAACAAATGGAAATCAGGAGGGGGTGGTGAGGTAGGAGTGGGTTAAATGGAGGGGCATATACTTGGAGGCAGGGGATGGCAGGAGGGATTGAAGATTTTGGGGGAGAGGGGGAAGGCAGAAAAGGTTTTAGCATTTGAAATGTAAATGAAGATTATATTCAAGAAAAAAAGAAAAAAAAGGAAAAAAAAAGAAAAAAAAAGGGAGACATTACAACAGAAACTGAGGAAATTAAAGAAATAATCAGATCCTACTCCAAAAGCCTATACTCAACAAAAATGGAAAACCTGGAGGAATGGATGATTTTCTAAACAGATACCGAGTACCAAAGTGAAAGCAGGATCAAATAAACCATCTAAAGAGGCCTATGCAGTGCAGGAAGTCAGCTGTGAACCAGAGGCAAGCTGGGAAGAGGCAGCATGCACTGGTGAGTCCAGCATTGACAACAAGACCAACTAACACCAGTGAGAACTAGATGGCAAAAGGCAAACGCAGGAACGTCACTAACAGAAATCAAGGCAATATGGCAGCATCTGAACCCAATTCTCCTTTAACAGCAGTTCCTGGATACCCCATCACACCAGAAAAACAAGATTTGGATTTAAAATCACTGGTCGTGATGCTGGTACAGGAACACATGAAGGACATACTTAAAGAAATTCAGGAGAAAATGGATCAAAAGTTAGAAGCCCTTACAAGGGAAACACAAAAATCATTGAAAGAAATTCAGGAGAATACAAAAGCCAATAAGGAGGAAACGCAAAAATCATTTAAAGAAATACAGGAGAACTTTGGTCAACAGGCTGAGGTCATGAAAGAGGAAACACAAAAATCTCTTAAAGAATTACAGGAAAACACAAACAAGCAAGTGAAGGAGCTAAGCAAAACCATCCAGGATCTAAAATCAGAAGTAGAAACAACTAAGAAAACTCAAAGGGAGACAGCTTTGGAGATAGAAAACCTTGGGAAGAAATCAGGGGACATAGATGCAAATATCAACAACAGAATAGAAGAGATAGAAGAAAGAAACTCAGATGCTGAAGATACCATAGAAACCATGGACTCAACAGTTAAAGAAAATGCAAAATGCAAAAAGCTTGTAACCAAAAATATCCAGGAAATTCAGGACACAATGAGAAGACCAACCCTAAGAATTATAACCATAGATGAGAGTGAAGTTTTACAACTTAAAGGGCCAGCAAATATCTTCAATAAAATTATGGAAGAAAACTTCCCTAATCTAAAGAGAGAGATGCCCATGAATATACAAGAAGCCTACAGAACTCCAAACAGCCTGGACCAGAACAGAAATACCTCCAGTCACATAATAATCAAAACCCCAAATGTACTAAACAAAGAAAGAATATTAAAGGCAGTAAGAGAAAAAGGCCAAGTAACATATAAAGGAAGACCTATCAGAATCACACCAGACTTCTCACCTGAGACTATGAAAGCTAGAAGATCCTGGGCAGATCTCATGCAGACTCTAAGAGAACACAAATGCCAGCCAAAACTACTATACCCAGCAAAACTCTCAATCACCATAGATGGAGAAATTAAGATATTCCCTGACAAAACCAAGTTTACCCAATATCTATCCACAAACCCAGCCCTACAAAGGATAATAGGAGGAAAACACCAATACAAGGAGGGAAACTTCACCCTGGCAAAAGCGAGAAAGTAACCTTCTTTCATCAAACCCAAAAGAAGATAACCAATCAAATTTTAAAAAATAACATCAAAAATGACAGGAAGTAATAATCACTATTCCTTAATATCTCTTAACATCAATGGGCTCAATGCCCCAATAAAAAGACATAGACTAAACGACTGGATACGTAAACAGGACCCTACATTTGGCTGCATACAGGAAACACACCTCAGTGTCAAAGACAAATACTACCTTAGAGTAAAAGGCTGGAAGACAATTTTACAAGCAAATGGTCTCAGGAAACAAGCTGGAGTAGCCATTCTAATATCAGATAAAATTGACTTTCAACCCAAAGTCATCAAAAGAGACTCTGAGGGACACTTCTTGCTGGTCAAAGGAAAAATACAACAAGAAGAACTCTCAATCCTGAACATCTATGCTCCAAATACAAGGGCACCCTCATTCATAAAAGAAACTTTACTAAAGCTCAAAGCACACATTGCACCTAACACAATAATTGTGGGTGACTTCAACACTGTACTTTCCTCAATGGACCGATCAGGAAAACATAAACTGAACAGGGACACAGTGAAACAAATTGAAGCTTTGGACCAATTAGATTTAACATATATATATGTTATATATATATATAATCCTAAAGCAAAGAATATACCTTTTTCTCAGCACCTCATGGTACCTTCTCCAAAATCGACCATATAATTGGTCACAAGACAGACCTCAACAAACATAAGAAGAACGAACTAATCGATGCCTCCTATCACATCACTATGGAGTAAAAGTGGTCTTCAATAGCAACAAAAACAACAGAAAACCCACATACACGTGGAAACTGAACAATATTCTACTTAATGATACCTTGGTCAAGGAAGAAATAAAGAAAGAAATTAAAGACTTTTTAGAACTTAATGAAAATGAAGACACAACATACCCAAATCTATGGGACACAATGAAAGCAGTGCTAAGAGGAAAACTCATAGCCCTGAGTGCCTCCAAAAAGAAATGGAGAGAGCATAAACTAACAGCTTAATGACACACCTGAAAGCCCTGGAACAAAAAGAAGCTATTTCACCCAGAAGGAGTAGAGGCAGGAAATCATCAAACTCGGGGCCGAAATCAATCAAGTAGAAACAAAGAGAACCATACAAAGAATCAACAAAACCAGGAGCTGGTTCTTTGAGAAAATCAACAAGATAGATAAACCCTTAGCCAGACTAATCAAAGGGCACAGAGACAGTATACAGATTAACAAACTTAGAAATGAAAAGAGAGATATAACAATAGAAACTGAGGAAATTCAAAAATCATTAGATCCTACTACAAAAGCCTATACTCAACACAACTGGAGAATCTGGAGGAAATGGACAGTTTGCTAGACAGATATCCGACACCAAAACTAAATCAGGATCAAATAGATCATCTAAACAGTCCCATAACACCTGAAGAAATAAAAAAGGGTCATAGAAAGTCTCCCAACCAAAAAAAGCACGGGACCAGATGGCATCAGTGCAGAATTTTATCAGACCTTCATAGAAGACCTAACACCAATACTCTTCAAACTGTTCCACAAAATAGAAACAGAAGGAACTCTGCCCAATTCGTTTTATGAAGCCACAATTACGCTGATACCAAAACCACACAAAGATCCAAAAAAGAAAGAGAACTTCAGGACAATTTCCCTTATGAATATTGATGCAAAAATACTTAATAAAATTCTTGCCAACCAAATACAAGAACACATCAAAACAATCATCCACCATGATCAAGTAGGCTTCATCCCAGGGATGCAGGGATGGTTCAATATAAGGAAATCCATCAATGCTATCTACTACATAAACAAACTCAAAGAAAAAAAACATATGATAATCTCATTAGATGCAGAAAAAGCATTTGACAAAATTCAGCATCCTTTCATGCTAAAAGTCTTAGAAAGAACAGGAATTCAAGGCCCATACCTAAACATCATTAAAGCAATATACAGCAAACTGGTAGCCAACATCAAACTAAACGGAGAGAAACTTGAAGCAATCCCACTAAAATCAGGGACTACACAAGGCTGTCCTCTCTCTCCATATCTTTTCAATATAGTACTTGATGTTCTAGCTAGAGCAATTAGACAACATAAGGAGGTCAAGAGGATACAAATTGGAAAGGAAGAAGTCAAATTATCACTATTTGCAGATGACATGATAGTCTACTTAAGTGACCCGAAAACCTCCATCAGAGAACTGCTACAGCTGATAAACAACTTCAGCAAAGTGGCTGGTTATAAAATCAACTCAACCAAATCAGTTGCCTTCCTATACTCAAAGGGCTGAGAAAGAAATAAGGGAAATGATATCCTTCAAAATAGTCACAAACAATACAAAATATCTTGTTGTGACTCTAACCAAACAAGTGAAAGATGTGTATGACAAGAACTTCAAGTCTCTGAAGAAAGAAATTGAAGAAGACCTCAGAATGTAGAACTCCCATGCTCATGGATTAATATAGTTAAAATGGCCATCTTGCTGAAAGCAATCTACAGATTCAGTGCAATCCCCATCAAAATCCCCAATCAATTCTTCAAAGACTTAGAAAGAGCAATTCTCAAATTCATTTGGAATAACAAAAAACCCAGGATATTGAAATCTATTCTCAACAGTAAAAAAACTTCTGGGGGAATCACGATCCCTGACCTCAAGCAATACTACAGAGCAATAGTAATAAAAACTGCATGGTATTGGTACAGAGACAGGAAGGTAGAGCAATGAAATAGAATTGAAGACCCAGAAATGAACCCTACACACTTATGGTCACTTGATCTTTTTTTTTTTCAAATTTTTAAATTATTTTTATTATTATCCTTTTTTTATTATCCTTTCTATATATTTCAAATCATTTCTCCTTTCCTGCCCCCCCCCCAAATCCCATAAGCCATCTCCTCTCCTCCTGTTCCCCAGTCAATCCTCTTCCGCTTCCCTGTCCTGGTATTTCCCTACACTGCTGCATCAAGCCTTTCCAGGACCAAGGGCCTTTCCTCCCTTTGATGTCCAACAAGGCCATCCTCTGCTGCCTATGCATCTGGAGCCATGGGTAACACTGTGCATACTATCTGGTTGATAGTTTTGTCCCTGGGAGCTCTGGGAGTACCGGGTCGCTCATAATGTTGTTCCTCCTATGGCACTGCAAACCCCTTCAGCTCCTTGGGTCCTTTCTCTAGCTCCCCCATTGGGGATCCTGTGTTCAGTTCAATGGCTGGCTAAGAGTGTCTCCCTCTATATTTGCCATGCACTAGGCAGAGCCTCCCAGGTGACAGCTATATCCAGCTTTGGTCAGCAAGTACTAGTGGGCATGGATAATAGTGTCTGGGTTTTGCAACTGTATATGGGATGGATCACAAGATGGGGTAGTCTCTGGATGGTCTTTACTTCAGACTCTGTTCCACACTTTAGCTAAAACCATCCAGTGGAAAAAAAGAAAAATGGTGCTGGTTCAACTGGCATTTTGCATTTAGAAGAATGTGAATTGATCTATTCTTATCTCCTTGTACAAAGCTCAAGTCCAAGTGGATCAAGAACCTCCACATAAAACTAGGTTACTAAATCTAATAGAAGAGAAAGTGGGAGAAAGTGGGGAAGAGCCTTGAACACACAGGGGAAAACTTCTTCTTCTTCTTCTTCTTTTTTTTTTTTTTAAGATTTATTTATTATATGTAAGTACACTGTACACTTCAGACACTCCAGAACAGGGAATCAGATCTTGTTACAGATGGTTGTGAGCCACCATGTGGATGCTGGGATTTGAACTCAGGACCTTCGGAAGAGCAGTCGGTGGGTGCTCTTAATCACTGAGCCATCTCTCCAGCCCGGGGAAAACTTCTTAAATAGAACACCAATGGCTTATGCTTTAAGATCAACAATTGACAAACAGGACCTCATAAAATTGAAAAGTTTCTGAAAGGCAAAAGACCCTATCTATAGGACAAAATGGCAACCCACAGATTGGGAAAAGGTCAAAAATGCAGGTAGATTTTGGTGAGGATGTGGAGAAAGAGGAACACTCCTCCATTGCTGGTGGAACTTCAAGCTGGTAAAACCACTTTGGAAATCATTCTGGCAGTTCCTGAGAAAACTGGAAATAGTTCTGCCTTAGAATGCAGCTATACCACTCCTGGACATATACCCAGAAGATGCTCCAACATAGAATAAGGACACATGCTCCACTATGTTCATAGCAGCCTTATTTATAATAGTCATAAAGCTGAAAAGAACCCAGATGTCCCTCAACAGAAGAAAGGATACAGAAAATGTGGTACATATATACAATGGAGTACTGTGGAAGTGATTAAAAACAATGAATTCATGAAATTTCTCAGACAAATAGATGGAACTAGAAAATATCATCCTGAGTGGCGTAACCCAGACACAAAAGAACACACATGGTATGCACTCACTGATTAGCCCAAAAGCTCACAACGCCCATCATACAACACACAGACCAGACATATCTCAGAAGGGAGAAAAGCCAGGTGTGAATGCTTCAGTCCAGCAATGAAGGAGGAACACAATGATTGTGGGAGGGAGAGGGAGAAGGAGACCTGGGCGGGAGAGAGTCTGTGGAGGAAATAAGGGAGGCAGTATCAGGATCTGGAGGGGATGTGAGAGAGGTGCAGACGGTCAGGAAATTGGAACAAAATATGTAGCAGGGGGATGAGAACTGGGGATAGTCACTGGAGGGTCCCAGACACCAGGATGACGTTAGCTGAAATGTGTAGAGAAGGGTGGGATAGAACCTGCAGAGACCACCTCCAGTAGACAGGCATGGCCCCAGTTGAGGGACGGGGCCACCCACCCATCTCAAAGTTTTAACTCAGAAATGTTCCTGTCCAAAGGAAGAACAGGGATAAAAAATGGAACAGAGGCCGGGTGTGGTGGCACATGCATGTAATCCCAGCACTTGGGAGGCAGAGGCAGGCAGATTTCTGAGTTCGAGGCCAGCCTGGACTACAGAGTGAATTCCAGGACAGTCAAGACTAAAAAAAATTAAAAAAAAAATTTTTTTTAAAATGGAACAGAGACTGAAGGAAGGGCCAATCAGGGACGGCCCCACCTGGGGATCCATCCATCATGTCTGCAAACTCCAAACCCAACACTGTTGCTGTGGTCAAGAGGCACTTGCTGATAGGAATCTGGTATGGTGGTTCCTTGGTTGGTCCAGCCAGCAACTGACTGGTGCAGATGTGGATGCTTGGAGCCAACCATCAGTCTGAGCTCAGGGAACTTAGTGGGGGAGCTGGTGAAAGGGTGGGGGTGGGGGGAGTGGAGGGGATTGTAACCTCATTGGAAGAACAGCATAGGCTGGCTGACCACTCAGTTCTCCCAGAGACTAGGTACACCAGCCAAGGGGTGTACCTAGAGGGATCCATAGTTCCAGATACATATGTAGCAGAGGATGTTGACAGCAACAGGAGGGAGGTTTGATGCCCCAGCATAGGGGGATGCTGGACCAGTGGGGCCAGAGAGTGTGAGTGGGGAAGAGCACCCTCAAACAGGCAAAGGGGAGGGGAGAGGGCAGCTCTGTGACAGGGTGGTGGTGGAGGGGTAACCGGGAAGTGGAATATCATTTGAGATCTAAGTTGTCGGGAGCCATAATGGGACAAGCTAATACACTAGCAGGCGATCGTCCTGAAATGGCTGCTTCAGATCAGTATATAATCTGCAACAGGCGAGCCTCATTAAGCAAGGCTGTGTGGGACTAATTTTAGGAAAGATTCCTGCTATTAATCTGCTTTCCCTGTTATTGTTAAACATAAATAATAATCAATAAGTAGTAGCCCACCCCTCTGGAGCAGATATCTGCAGATCCATGAAGTTGTACTGTCTTATAGTGATGAGAACTCTGCCAGTCTCCCAAGTGTCACCAGTTAATTGCTCTTAGGCCAGACTTTCTGCTATTCAGAGTACATTCCAAGAGGTTGTAAAAGAATTAACCAAAGGTCATAAAAGGGAACTAGGATTTATTATAGGTGCTAGGACAGAAGATAAAATATTAACTGGGTTTATCTATACAAAACTTCACTTCTAACTTAGTTATGGTTTTAAACTTTCAATGAACTTTTGAAAGTCAAGTGATAGATGTTGAGCTAGATGATTACTCCTAATGGATATGCATATAAACATTCTCTGTTGCAAACTTCTATTTCAATTTATGGTTTTATTTTTGAGTGAACTTTGTGATGAACTTTGTAACATGTGATCATGTATTATGAAATATGTATAAGTACTGAGGACAAAGAGATGAAAGATTAGAGCAGAAAATTTTCCCTTTCCCCAGTTAGAATAGATTTTTTGCGTTTCCCCTATCAGAAGAATTTTTCCCTTTCTCTACTTAAGATCTTTCCGATTTTTCCTCTTAGATAGCTATCATCTAAGGATGATTAAAAAAAAGAAAACTTTTTACAATTTAGTAATAAATTCATTAACCACTTCTCTAAGTGCCCCATTTTTTTCTCCCTGTAACTTCTGACTAGCAGGCTGAAGGATAGGGCCCAGCAGTTCCTGCAGAGACAGTACAAAGGCAATTTACCTAATCCTTAGCAGTTTGAGGAAGGGGTGCTAAATGCCAGGAGCTGCAGTCTCTGACCTCAGAGGATTATAGAAGACAGGTCAGCTACAGTAGCATAGCAACCTAGATTTAGATAAGTAAACCTTTTATTATACAGTAACTCTAATTTTTCTATAAGACAAAGTCTTACCCCAGAATTTCTTCCTTTTTTTCTATGTTCTTTGTTTACATTCAAAATGATTTCCCCTTTCCCAGTTCCCCCTCCCCATAAGTCCCATAAGCCCTCTTCCCTCCACCCATTCCCCAATCACCGCCCTCCCACTTCTCTGTCCTGGTAATCCTTTACAATACTGCATCAAGCCTTTCCAGGACCAGGGTCTTCTCCTTCCGTCTCCTTGGGAATCATTTGATACGTTAATTGTGTTTTGGGTATTCAGAGCTTCTGGATTAATATCCACATATCAGTGACTGCATTCCATGTGTATTCTTTTGTGATTGGGTTACCTCACTTAGGATTATTTTCTAGATCCAACCATTTGCCTAAGAATTTCATGAATTCATTGTTTTTAATTGCTGAGTAGTATTTCATTGTGTAAATATACCATATTTTCTGTATCCATTCCTCCATTGAGGGACATCTGGGTTCTTTCCAGCTTCTGGCTATTATAAATAAGGCGGCTATGGACATAGTGGAGCATGTGTCCTTACTGCATGTAGGGAATCCTCTGGGTATATGCCCAGGAGTGATATAACAGGGTCCTCCAGAAATGTCATGCCCAGTTTTCTGAGGACCGCCAGACTGATTTCCAGAGTGGTTGTACCAGCCTGCAATCCTACCAGCAGTGGAGGAGTGTTCCTCTTTCTCCACATCCTAGCCAACACCTGCTGTCTCCTGAGTTTTTAATCTTAGCCATTCTGACTGGTGTAAGGTGAAATCTCAGAGTTGTTTTGATTTGCATTTCCCTAATGATGAATGATGTTGAACATTGCTTAAGGTGCTTCTCAGCCATTTGAAATTCTTCAAGTGAAAATTCTTTGTTTAGCTCTGTACCCCACTTTTAAGTAAGGTTATTTGGATCTCTGGAGTCTACCTTCTTGAGTTCTTTATATATCTTGGATTTTAGCCCTCTGCCGGATGTAGGGTTGGTGAAGATCTTTTCCCAATTTGTTGGTTGCCGTTTTGTCCAATTGACTGTGTCCTTTGCCTTACAGAAACTTTGTAATTTTATGAGGTCACATTTGTCAAATCTTAGAGCATAAGCTATTGGTGTTCTGTTCAGGAAATTTCCCACTATGCCCATGTCCTCAAGGTCTTCCTATACTCAAAGGATAAGCAGGCTAAGAAAGAAATTAGAGAAATGACAACCTTCACAATAGCCATAAAGTATCTTGGTGTGACTCTAACCAAACAGGTGAAAGATCTGTATGACAAGAACTTCAGTTCTTTGAAGAAGGAAATTGAAGAAGACCTCAGAAAATGGAAAAACCTTCCATGCTCGTGAATTGGCAGGATAAATATAGTAAAAATGGCCATCTTGCCAAAAGCAATATCCAAATTCAATGCAATTCCCATCAAAATCCCAACTCAGTTCTTTATAGAGTTAGAAAGAACAATTCTCAAATTCATCTGGAATAACAAAAAATCCAGGATAGCTAAAATTATTCTCAACAGTAAAAGAACTTCTGGGGAATCAGTATCCCAGACCTCAAGCAGTACTACAGAGCAATAGTGTTAAAAGCTGCATGGTATTGGTTCAGTGGCAGGCAGGTGGATCAATGGAATAGAATTGAAGACCCAGAAATGAACCCACACACCTATGGCCACTTGATCTTTTACAAAGGAGCTAAAGCCATCCAGTGGAAAAAGGAGAGCCTTTTCAACAAATGGTGCTGGTCCAACTGGAGGTCAGCATGCAGAAGAATGCGAATCGATCCATTCTTATCTCCTTGTACTAAGCTCAACTCCAAGTGGATCAAGGACCTCCACATAAAACCAGACACAGACATGCTGAAACTGATAGAAAAGAAACTGGGGATTGCCCCAGAATTTCTAAAAACAGAGTCTTACCCCTGCCAATACACTTGCCCACTCTGCTGCCTTAAGACGAACCGACAAGAAGAAACACCTCTGCCGGGTCTAGCTCCCGGAAGTAAATGAATGGATTGATTAATAATAATAAAAACAAACCTGTAGGAAGAACTGAAGACAATATTAGAAAGAGCCCCCCTCTACATGGATCTGCATAATGGTGTCAAAATGGCATTCTCACCACAAGCTAACTATAGATTTAATGCAATTGCCATCTATATTCCGGTGGTATTCTTCACGAAGTAGGAAAAGAGATCTAAACTCATGAAGGGACAGGACTCCAAGTAGCCAAGGCAGTCCTAAGCATTATAATCAGGTCTCATGCTTCACTACAGAGTCACAGAATAAAAGACAGCATGCTATTGTCATAGAGGCAGATATGCAGACCAATAGAGCACAACAGAGAAGTAAGCCCACACAGACACAGCAATCTATCCTTGATACAAGTGTCAGAAATGTATGCTAGAGAAAATCCTCCTCAAAGAACGAAGCAGGGACAACTGGACCCCACATTTAAAGAATGAGTATGAAAAACAAAATAAGATCAAATGCTGGCAGGGATATGGGGAAAGAGTAATCCTTGTGCAGTGCTGGTGGGAACATAAATTGGTACTGTCACTTTGGAAGTCAGTTTGGAGGCTCCTGAGAAACCGAAAAATGGAACAACTAACTGTATACTCATCTCTAACATTCTTGGGTATACACTCAGCGGATTCTAAGTTGGCACACCATAGTGACACACTTGCACAACTGTTTTTATTGCTGTACTATTTACAGTAGTCAACTATAAGCCAGCCTAAATTGCTATTTATGGGTAAGTACATAAAGAAAATGTGGTATAGGCCAGAGAGTTGGCTCAGTGGTTAAGTGCACTACCTATTCTTCCAGAGGTCATGAGTTCAATTCCCAGCAATCATATAGTGGCTCAAACCATCTGTAATGGAATCTTGATTGCCTCTTCTAGTGCATGAACACAGGGCACTTATAAACATTGAATAAATAAATCTTTAAAAAGAGGGTTTTTTTTTTCCCATTGGAGTTCTGTCTAGGAAGTTTCCCCCTGTGCCAATGAGTTCAAGGCTCTTTCCTACTTTCTCTTCTATTAGATTCAGCATATCTGGTTTTATGTTGATGTCCTTGATCCAGGTAGACTTGAGCTTTGTGCAAGGTGACAAATATGGGTCTATTTTCATTTTTCTACATACAGACAGCCAGTTAGACCAGCACCATTTATTGAAGATGTTTTCTTTTTTCCATTGTATATTTTTGGCTTCTTTGTCAAAGATCAAGTGTCCATAAGTGTATGGTTTTATTTCTGGGTCTTCAATTCTATTCCATTGATCAAAGTGTCTGTTTCTGTACCAGTACCATGCAGTTATTACCACTATTGCTTTGTAGAAAAGCTTGAGATCAGGGATTGTGATTCCCCCAGCCATCCTTTTATTGTTAATAATTGCTTTAACTATTTTGGTTTGTTGGCCTTTCCAGATGAAGTTGAGAATTGCTCTTTCCATGTCTCTGAAGAATTGTGTTGGAATTTTGGTGAGGACTGCATTGAATCTATAGATGGCCTTTAGTAGGATGGCCATGTGAGATCTCTCCATTTTTTGAGATCTTCTTCAAGCTTCTGTAAAGGCAAAGGCATAGTCAATAAAGCAAATCAGCAACCTACAGAATGGGAAACAATCCTCACTAACCCCACATCTGATAAAGGTCTACTATCCAAAATTTATAAAGAACTCAAGAAGCTAATCACCAAAAAAACCCAAACAACCCAATCAAAAACTGGGTTATAGAACTAAGCTGAGATTTCACAATGGAGGAATCTCAAATGGCTGAGAAGCACCTAATAATGTTCAAAGTCCTTAGTGATCAGAGAAATGCAAATCAAAAGGACCCTGAGATTCCACCTTACACCAGTCAGAATGGCTAAGATCAAAACACATGTAGAGAAATACTCCTCCATTGCTGGTGGGATTGCAAACTGGTACAACCACTCTGGAAATCAATCTGGAGGTTCCTTAGAAAATTGAAAATAGATCTACCTGAAGACCCAGCTATGCTACTCTTGGGAATATATCCAAAAGATCTCCCACCATGCCACAGGGGCATGTGTTCGATTATGTTCATAGCAGTCTTATTTGTGATAGCCAGAAGCTGGAAACAACCTAGATGTCCTGCGACAGAAGAGTGGATACAGAAAATGTGGTTCATTTACACAATGGAGTACTACTCAGCTGTTAAGAATGAGAACATCCTGAGTTTAGCAGGCAAATGAATGGAACTAGAAAATATCCTGGGTGAGGTAACTCAGACCCAAAAGGACATGCATGGTATGGTTTGTACTCACTAATAAATGGATATTAGCAAAGAAAAATGTGCAGAATACTCAAGATACAGTCCACAGAACTCAAAAAGGTCAACAAGCTGAAAGACCCAAGTGAGGACACCTCAGTCCCACTTGGGAGGGAGAAGAAAGCAATCACACGTGGGGAGGGAGGGATCTGGGAGAGAAAGTGGATGGGTAGGGATGTAGGGGGTGGAGAGGGGAACCAGATCTAGTATTGGGGAAGGGAAAAGAACTGAAGCCCTGCGAGCCAGCAGAAAGAATGGAAACAGGCAGATAGGAGGTTGGGGGGAGGGGCTCCAGAATGCACCATGGACCTGGGAGGTGAGAGACTCTCAGGACTAAAAGGGAGGGACCTTAGATGAGATGCCTGACAGTAGGGAGGGAAAACTTATAGAGCCCACCTCCAGCAGGAAGACAGGACATCAAATGAGGGAGAGGGGAGCCATCCCACAGTCACAACTCTGACCCACAAGTGTCCCCATCTGGAAGCATACAGGGATGGAAATGTAGAGGAGCCTGAGGAAAAGAAGGTCCAGCAACAGGCCCTAAGTGGGATCCAGCTCAAGGGGAGGTCCCAAGGCCTGACACTATTACTGAGGCTATGGAGCGCTCACAAAAAGGGACCTAGCATGACCACACTTCAGAAGACCCAATAAGCAGCTGAAGGAGTCAGATGCAGATATTTGCACCCAACTAATTCAGAAGCTGCTGACCCCTGTGGTTGAATTATGAAAGGCTGAAAAAAGCTGAGGAGTAGGGAGACCTTGTAGGAGGTCCAGCAGTCTCAATTAATCTGACCACCCCCCCCCAGATCTGTCAAACACTGGACCACCAAACAGGCAGCATGCACCAGCTGATATGAGGCCCCTAGCACACATACAGTAGAGGACTGCTGGGTCTGTGTTCATTCATAAATGATGCACATAACCTTTAAGAGACTGGAGTCCCCAGGGAGTTTAGAGGTCAGGTGGGGTGGGGACATCAAAGTGGAGATGGGGGAGGGGAGGAGGTATGGGATGTGGAACAGTAGGAGGGTGCACAGGGGTGGCAGGGTGGGGAATAAAATATGGAGTGTATAAAAATAATTCATTAATAAAAAGTAAGGAAAAATTTTTAAAAAAAGATTTTTTTTTTTTGGGAAAAAGAAAATGTAGTACACATATACAGTGAAGCCCATCCTATGTTAACCAAGGGGAGAGGGATATAACTTAAAGCCACGAAAGTGAATGTTGAGAATTTTAAAATGCTTCTTTGGAGAACTGAAAGCAAACATAAACATGGCATAAAAAGTCACATCTTCAGGTATATTAACAGGAAGCCTATGTCTAAGGCAATCGGAAGCTGTATTAAGCAGATGGTTTGGAGGCTTAAAGAGCGCAGAACAAGAATGAGCAGACATATGCCACAGGAAGGCATATGGTCGTTTAGAAGTCATCCAGAGGCAGGAAGTAAGAAGGAGGTCTGAGGCCAGCCCCAGATGTTCTCATCAGTATAATTGTTACTGATAAAATGAATGTGATCAACATGGCTAGTCTTACAGGAGTACTACCAAAGACTGCAACCCAACAATTTACTAATGAGAAGTTTCACTAATGAAGGGTCTATGCAAAACCCAGCTTTCTGGTACTACTTATCTTTTCTTTCCTCTTTAAGCAAAAGCATGACTCAAGCACAGAGGGTTCTATCTGGCAGAACTCCTCTTAACTTGGGATAATTAAATATGCCAGTCATGTTTTTCAGTAAGGTCTGTTTAAATACTTTAGAGAAGTCATTAGTGAGTCCATCTGGACAACAGCTTTGCCAGATGGCAGAATGTTACTACTTCTATCTGTTCTGTTTCTGGAATATTCTACCTCTTTGGTAGTGTAACATACAGTTATTTTCAGGGTCTTATTCTGCTTGTTTGCAGAGTGTTGGGTTTGGAAAGGTGAAGGGAAATGTAAGAACCATATTATACACCTAGACTGAGCATGAGATCATGAGAATCCAGGAATCCAAAGAGACCTCAACATTTCTGTCTCTAAAAAAGGTCTGCTAGATGTCAGTATTACAGGGTGAGGTGACCACTGATATCCCCACAGGAGACTGTAGGACTCCTAGATGAGGAGAAACCTGGAAGAACTTTGCTCCTGGAAGGCAGACACTCACATGCAGGTTTGATTTTTCTATAATCACACAGAAGCATTGCCTGTGTAAGTGCATAAGAATGGTAATCACAATAGTTCCAGTTACCATTGACCTACCAACTCCCTAATCAGTGGGTAAAAGTACAGGATACTAGCCGGGCAGTGGTGGTGCATGCCTATAATCCCAGCACTCTGTTCTACTGCAGAGAGAAGCAGTAATAGCTTTCTATGAAATGGAGTCCAAGGCAGAGGATGAGCCTCTGTAAATAGTAAATAGTAAATAGTAAGTAGTAAGTAGTAAGTAGTAAATAGTAGTTACATAAGACCCTTCTTCCAAACAACTAAAATTATTTTTTGACAAGTGAAAAGAATTCAAGTTTAGAAGTAACAGATGAGGTGCTATTACTTCTAGACATGAAAAATGTCTACAGTGTCTTTTAGCTGATTTCACCCTAGAGGAGGTTTTCACTCTAACTCAGCCACTATCTGGAAATCTTTAAATGCTGGGTTAGAATTTTACTCTCTTCCATGACACCTAGAACAATACAGCACTTGACATCAAGTGAATGCCCTGAAAATACATGTTGAACAAGTAAAAAGCCAGCACACACAGTTCTAGGTGCTGAATGAGAAAAACAGCTGAAATGAGTAATACAAGCCTACTCATGTGCAGAATTCTTGTCAGAAACTCTACAGGCAAGAAAAAAGTTGGAAAATACCATTTATGCTTGGTATTAATAATTCCCTGAAATATGTGAAATTATCCAGGAAATCAAAATCCAATTTTTAAGGTGTCATTCAGAGAAGTAATGGCAGAACACTTTAATTCACAGGGCCTCATGTTTTTCTAACTAAATTAGATTCAAAACAAGGCATAACCAGAAATATTAGATTTGAAGACTTGAATATTAGATTCTTTTTAATGATTTGCTTAGAAAAACATTCTATGTAAATGAAGATTCCTCGAAACCCAAACATACTACAAAGAAGAATACTTCAAGATCACTGATTTCCTTTTGTATTTTGGTTCAGCACAAGTAGTTTCTTGAGGAAACAGAACTCATCTAAATTTTATTAACATGCAAGAAAGATAAGCATGCTGCAGTCTTCAAAGCTGGGAGCGGTGAGGACCTCAGCTGGCAGGGAGGGGTGCATTGTGGTCCTTTTCAGTTCCCAATATCAAAAAAGACAAGGGGCAGTAAGAGGCATCTAACAGGCAAATCCAGGTGTTTGGTTCAATAGGTTTGAATCATGCTGTCTATATCAAATTTTAAGACAAATCCTTATAAAGCACAATTGTCTATGAATATGAGTAAACTAGGCTTACATCATAGTACAGGGAAGGAGTGAACTTCAATTAAAATTGTCCTCAAATTCCCTATGTGGCCAAGAATGACCATGAACTCCTGATTCTTCTGTGTCTACCTCTCAAGCAGTAAGGTTACAATCCTGCACTATTGTGCCCAGCTTTTAAATTTGTCTTCTTATTCATTCAATAAACATTTAAAGAATGCCACTGTGAAAAATGTCCGATGTACAGTGATGAGTAGGTCACTATAATACACAGAGAATTAAAATACTCTTAGGAAACAGATAATGAGTATCAAGCAAAAGATAGAAGAACATAAAATCAAGAGAACACGTACTAAGAATGTTCTGGAGCTACTGGGAAAGAAGAGTAGCTAGAGCAGGGAAATGGCTCTCAGCAGAGTTGTGTGCCTTAGTGAGTGTCCATTGCTATGAAGAAACACCATAACCATGGAAATTCTTATAAGGAAACATTTAATTGGGGGCTGGCTTACAGTCCAGAGGTTTAATCCATTATTGTCATGGCAGGAAGAATGGTGGCACACAGGCAGACATGGTGCTGGAGAGGGAGTTGAGAGTTCTACATCTGGATCCACAGGTAGCAGGAACAGAGTGACACTGGGTCTGACTTGAGAATTTGAAACCTCAAAGCTCACTCTCACTCTCAGTAACACACTTCTTCCAACAAGACCATACTTCCTAATAGTGCCACTCTTTCTGAGCCTATGGGGGCCAGGTCACTGAGGGTGGGAACCTCGTCTCTCATGTGTAGAAAATGATAGTCAGATGAATAAGAAGTTTGTGGTATTCTGGGTCGTTTAGTTTGGGGGTCGTTTAGTTTGGGGGAAGCCTCATAAGGACAGTTAGGGGCTGTAGATGTCAGTCTGTGATCTGGAAGAGAGATCTGTAGACAGATTTTAAAATTACACAGGGATGGCCATATGACATGACAGTCAAAGTTTCATCTTTACTTACTTTCGTCTGCTTGTCTTCTTGGTTTTGAAAGAAGCAGTAGCCTCTGAATTCTTGGGCTTCCTTTTTCCCTTCATGGTCATCTATTAAAATATTCTTAAATTATTGCATATTAAATGTCCTTGTCCAAATGCCCTAGAGCAATGTCTCAGCCCACACACTCTCACATGGAGGCACCTGGCGCTACAGCCTGTACCCTCCTCCTTAATCCAAAAAGGTGATCCAACAAATTGGGAAAAGATCTTTACCAATACTACATCCGACAGAGGGCTTATATCCAAGATACACAAAGAACTCAAGAAGGTAGACTCCAAAGAGCCAAATATCACCCCTAAAAATGGGGTACAGAGCTAAACAAAGAATTTTCACCTGAGGAATATCGAATGGCTGAGAAGCACCTAAAGAAATGTTCAACATCTTTAGTCATCAGGGAAATGCAAATCAAAACAACCCTGAGATTTTACCTTACACCAGTCAGAATGGCTAAGATCAAAAAGTCAGGAGAAAACAGGTGCTGGCGAGGATGTGGAGAAAGAGAAACATCTCTCAACTGCTGGTGGGGTACAAGTTGGTACAACCACTCTGGAAGTCAGTCTGGCGGTTCCTCAGAAAACTGGGAATGATACTTTCAGCAGACCCCGCTATACCACTCCTGGGCATATACCCAGAGGATTCCCCAGCATGTAATAAGGATACATGCTTCATTATGTTCACAGCAAGCCTATTCATAATAGCCAGAAGCTGGAAAGAATCCAGATGTCCCTCAGCGGAGGAATAGATACAGAAAATGTGATATATATATATACAATGGAGTACTACTATTCAGCCATTAGAAACAATGAATTCATGAAATTTTTAGACAAATGGATAGAACTAGAGAACATCATCCTAAGTGAGGTAACCCAATCTCAGAAGAACACTCATGGTATGCACTCATTGATAAATGGATATTAGCCTAGAAGCTTGGAATACCCAAGATACAATGCACATATCAAATGATGCCCAAGAAGAAGAAAGGAGTGGCCCCTGGTCCTGGAAAAGCTCAGTGCAGCAGTGTTGGGGAATACCAGGACAGGGAAGTAGGAAGGGATGGATGGGGGAACAGGGGTAGGGAAGACTGCTTATGGAACTTTTGGGGAGAGGGGAATCCAGGAAAGGGAACCTCACTTGAATGTAAATAAAAATGATGCTGTTGTCATATGAATTTTCTGTCCCTTTGAAAGGCTCCAGACTCCAGATGAAGCCCAGAAGCAAGCCCCTGTTGAAGCCAGTGGTTGAACAAAGCACAAAAAGTTCCAGTTATCTAGAGACCTCAGGAAAACATAAAAATCATCTGCATTACAGCAACCATGAGTCACATACCTAGAACAGGAGATGAAGGCAAAAGTCTACTAGTACAGGGTTGTATCTGGAGCAGGGGCTAGATCCCAGAGGATCTAACATGATTTGTGAGGTAGCTAGATAGTAGACTTGAAGATCATTAGCAGTTGACCATACCTCATAATCACTAGTGTCCTAGTTGGGTTTTACTTCTGTGAACAGACACCATGACCAAGGCAACTCATAAGGACAACATTCAATTAGGGTAGCTTACAGGTTCAGAGGTTCAGTCCATTATCAAGATAGGAACATGACAGCATCCAGGCAGATGTAGTTCAGGAAAAGCTGAGAGTTCTACATCTTCATCCAAAGGCAAACAGAAGACCAACTTCCAGTCAGCTTGGATGAGGGTCTTAAAGCCCACACCCACAGGGACATACTTTCTCCAATAAGGGCACATTTATTCTAGCAAGGCCATACCTCCAAATAGTACCACTACCTGGGACAAGCATATTCAAAACACCACAACTAGCCTGTAAAATCAAGAACTGGTCAAGAGAGTGGGATTTGAATTCTATCTCCAGCTTGGGTAGACACATGACATACTACCATCCCCTACCAAGAGTTAAAATGAGTCTGTTTATAACCCAGACAGCAAAACACTCTACAGAAAAGCTAGCTGTTCAAGAGTTGTTTTTTTAGAGACAGGGTAACTTTGTGTAGCCTTGGCTGTCTTGGAACCAGCTCTATAGATCAGCCGGCCTCAAACTCAGACATCCACCTGAAAGTACCAGGATTCAAAATGTGCAGTACCACTGCCCAGCTAAGAGACTTCTGAAAATAGTACAAAGCCAACCTCAACATGTATATTGGCACAATAATCCACATTCCACTCACTTTCACCCCATGTGAGTGTCCCCTACATGATGGTCTCTATGGCCAATCTACTCTTTTCTTCTACAATGGTCCCTCTGCTCACTGCTAATTCTTATTCTTGGATATATCTAGTATTATGCTGCAATATATTTTACCTATCTTCTATACTCCACTCTGTGCCTCTCCTGAATTCACTGGATGGCAACAACAAGGACCAGTTAGCCAAGGAGAGGCCAGATTAGGGTCCCACTAATATCTCCACCAGATTCGTCTGGGGAACAGAGCCAGAGCAAAGCCTGAAAGCAGAAGACACAAAAGACTTAGATTAGGTCTCAGATAAGTGTACCACAGAGGCTCATAGAGTGATTGCTTCTAGATTGTTGCTTTAGGTTAGATAGTGACTATTCACTAAAACATACCAAATATTTGCAGTTTATGAAATTCTTCCACACATACAAATGCAAACTAGGTAAATTATTCATGTTGAGAATGTATTTAGACTTTTCTTTTTTGAGACAAGGTCTTACTATATAGTCATGGTAGGCTTGGAACTCACTTTGTAGGCCAGCCTGGTATTGAATTCACCTGAGTTTTCCTGCTTCTGCCTCCCAATCACTGGGATTAAAGATGTGCACCACCACATCCAGTTCATGACATTTTTGTTTCATTATCATCTCTTCAGTATAGTAACAATCCATGTAAATTTTGCTTTGAAATGGTAAGGAGTGTGAAATGGTAAAGCAGTGTGCCCAGAAAGCACCTGGTAAGTACTTACTAAGATGAGAAAAGCAAAAGACTCTTAGTGTCCATACAGGATGTGTTCATTGCTACATCACTGCCACTCCTTGGAAAGACCTCCATCCTCCTCAGAGAGAGCAGTCCCATTTCATCAACATCACCCTCAGCAAGTGTTGTCCAAGCTTGCAAAGTGTTACTAATGAAAAATGCCAAGGGTACTATTTAAACCACTATTTCCTTGACACAATGGGAAGCAATCATCAGCTTGAATGCACTCCACATACAGTAAAAAATGTAGCTCTCGACATCTGGGCCTACTCTCTAGGTCAATGGAATACTGTGCTTGATAGGAATATCTTTGTTTGCTTTGTAGGTCTTGAGTAATAACCTTTCCATATGACTCATGGAAAGAGCTGACCATATTCCTCATGAACTCAGGATTGTGGCTGGATACACTAGAGAAATCAACAAGACTTTGATCTATGCAGTATCAGTGGACCCCTAAGACTGAGGCTATACATCTGCACTATCAATCACAGAGCCCCAGTGCAAACACAGAATATGAACTGCTGTAAGCTTTCAAGTTGGCAATTAAACTGTAACGCTTGGGAGAGTGACACATTCTGGTGCCATAGGATAAGACATGGAAGCCTCTTGAATGTTGCCCTGATGGTAATCTGGACCTTCAGCTGCAGTAAACCATGACTTTGTGGATAATGCCTTTTAGTGAGTTATGTGACACTGTCTAGCTAATAATCAGAACAGGATAACATGAGAAACTTTTGTCCTTGCAGCAGGTGTGAATAAAGACTGTACCCCCCTTCGTGCAGTATAGCTGCTCATAAAACCTTGCATACTCTCTGGAAGCAACTATGCTTAATGATTTAGTAAGAAAGGAGCATGACTAAGAATCTTGTGATAGTCAACAGGAAATTTAAGCATACTGACTGACTATAGTATACTCTAAAAACACTCTAGACGGTTGTCCACACAGGACCAACCCGTGTCAGTCACTTATCAGACTTAGATGGCATTCTCAAAGGTTTGTCATAAACATTCACTCATGTTGCTACAATATTCAATAGACTAGAGTTTTCTTCTAAGTCGGGACTGGAATAAAGCTTAGTTTACAAGACTTTTAACAGAACCCTCACATGCTAAAGCCTATTAAAGTCTTTTGGCACTAAGCCAAGGACTGCTGTTTGAAAGTGTGTGCTACCAGGCACAGTGGCACACAACTGTAATCTCAGAACTCAGGAGGCTAAGGCAAGAGAATCACAAGTTCTAGGCCATCTTTGGCTGTACAGAATAGTATGTACCAGTCTGGGCATCAGAGTTAAATCCTGTGTCAACAAAACAAGAAAAAAAAAAACAAAAATGTGTATATGTGCATAATATATTCAATTTTATTATTATATAAAATCTTTTAAAATAATGAAAATTCCAAGTATATTTAATATGAATTAAACAAAACAAAACCTCTTCATTCACTCAATATTATGTAAAAAGGCATAACATAAACCACATAATTATAAAGAAGGAATATTGTTTTTCTTTAAGGAATTGGTTCTTCAAATAATTAGGTTATTTTGTTTCTTTATGCTGGTATTGTGTTATTTTGGGTATAGTGAGCAAAGATCGAAAAGAATGGGGAAATTTAGGAGAATATTTCCTTAATTAGACCGATTCTCAGAGTGATTTTATTGGGTACAATTAGAAATGTAGACAGAAAACTGTCATATCTGGATATGATATCCCAGAGTTTTATTTATATAGTAGAAAGGTTTAAATCATCCCTGCCTTTCATTTCATTCAGAAATCCTTTGAAATCTTTGTCTCAAACATTTTTATATAGAAAGATTATAGTTTTGACCATTTATATAATTTTATCTCATACTTAATGTTTTTAATAAATGTGGCTCTATTGTAATCCTAATAAGTATACTCATGAAGCAGAAATCATGCATGCTCTGAAGAGACAGGTTCATTGAGAGCCAAATGAGTATCAGTCCTTAAATTCTCAAGACATACCTGTCTAAAATACACCTCTACATGCATCACCATTCCAAAGTCCAGATAGTCATATGCATTCAATTACCACGTGGCAAACATCAGGGAGCAGAATCGGATACTGGGAGCTAGGTTCTAAAGTCACTTATCACCAGGTCCTCAGCTCACCCTCAGCACAGCATGGTGCCTATGAAACTGGATGGAACTAAGGTGCAGGAATGGGAGAGTACAAAACCATGCTTTTAAAATTGGTCATACTCTGCCTTTCTCTTATATCTGTGAGGTAGAGCTGTGTTTAACAGCATTTCCTATACTTGTTTTGTACCTCAAGAAGTTTACAATCTAGTTCAAGAAAGAAAATCAATCTAGCAAAATAACTGACAACATGACTTCTTAGTGGAGGATGGCAGAGAAAGGGAGGAACCTGTGAAAAGAAACTGTGTCAATGTCAGCTGGAGACATTGCCAATGTGCCAATGACTTCTCCAGACAACATTAGCGTCCTGAGAATAGTTAGTTGCTATGTTACAGATGAGGCCCAGTCTTAGCTTCTCAATACAATGAAGCTACAAGGCTCTGTCCTCTCCAACTCCTTCAGGCATTTAAAAAATGAGGATTATACTTGACATAACAGAATATTTAGAATTATTTACTATTGAAGGCAACCCCTGAAGTTCACATTTACAATTGGCCTAGAGGAAAGGGGCATTTTCTGGGAGACCCAGACAAGAACTTAGAGGAAGTTTCAGAGCCAGACAGTTTAGAGAATTCCCAGGTATAGTGGGAAGGGTCTGAAGCAAGGGGACTTGGATCAGTGTTGCCCTCCTCTCCACCCAAATATTCAACAGACTTCAGTATTTGTGTGTTCCACATCTACATAATCAAGCACAGAAATAATTTGGGGAAATTGTATCTATAGTGAGCATTACAGACATTAAGAAAGTTATTATTCCCTAAAGAAAATAATGTAGCTACACCACATGAACACAGGGCTTGGCATAACAAAGGATGCACAAACAGTTAAAAGTATTTAAAAAGACTAGAAAGTATTGTCCCTATGTGTAAGGAACTTCAACCTCTGCAGACATTGGGTACCTTAGGGGGTCCAACTAATCCTCTGTTTAATACTAGGGGTGACTGAATACACTACAAGTATTTCTGCCATAAGAAGACTGGGAATTGATATTTTAATAATGAAATTGTATGGTCAATAATTCAAATTAAATCATGTGCTGTGAAAAAATATGTAGTAGAGGAAAAATTATATTCAAAAATAAAAAGGTTGTGGTTAGGAGTCTATGATGCTGAATTCAACACCTAAACAATTTGTAGCAACAAGATTTTAGACGGGAACAAATGGGAAGCATAATCAATGGCAGAGTATAAAACCAAAAGGCTTCACTCAGCTTCTTTGTGTAACCAAGCACCATGGTCAGCTACCTGATCTTTCCTAGCCTGTTCATATTTCATCTGTTAATTGTGGGGAGAGTGGTTTTCACAGACCTACTGGTGTCTGTAATGGATGTGGGAAGTACTTAGTGGGGTGTTCATGAGGGGTGCGGTGAAATATTCTTAGTGACTGCAGAAATGTCTCAGTGTTACTGAGGTGGTAGTGAAGAAAAAAGGCCCAAGACTGGAGCTGCAGACATTGTGACTGCATATTCAGTACAGTGGAGGTAAGGGACACCACCACTTCCACTGCACATGAGCCAACTATGGAGTGATCCACATCTGACTCCAAAGTGTCAGAAAAGAATGGGGTCCTGTTGGTAAGAGAAAGAAGAAATTATTGTATTCTGAAATGTATATACCTCAGTAGCCATTAGAATGGCAATTCTCATTGTGGGATGTGGGGAAAGTTCATCAGATTTTAATGGTCTCAGTAAACATTTGCCTTCCTTGATCTACACAGAAGATTTAAATGCATAGGCATTCTTGCCTAATGTGGTTTTTTTTTTGAGATGGGGATTGTCAAAAAGAGCTACATACTCAGATTAAAAATCAACTCATATATATTTACCTCACATTTTCTCAGAAAAACAAGATTGTTTTAACATGCCTTTTGATTCCCAATTGTTCCGACCAGGAGCAGAGACGTGATTCCACACATCCAATGCCTCAGTTGCATCTCAGCTCTCCAGGTATTTAGACACATCCAGTGTCACAGGTGAGACTTTAAACCCCACCCAAGGACCCTCCCTACCAGAATCCCTGAAAACCTGTGAAGGAGATTCCCTACCCATCCAGAGACCCAACAGCCTTCCTGATCCCACTACACACACTCAACTCCCCAGGCTCACAGGCTCAGAGAATCACAATATCAAAGGATCACAGGATCACTGGATCACCAGAAGGACCAGCTCCAGCTAGAGGCAGGAAGGCCAGATGACACCAGAGATAACCAGATGGTGAGGGGCAAGCATAAAAAACAGAACCCAATTTGACTTGGCAACACCTGAACAAAGTTCTCCCACCACAGCAAGTCCTGGATACACCAACACACCCTTATAACAAGATTGAAATCTAAACTATCATTTCATGAAGATGATAGAGGACTTTAAGAAGGACATAAATAACTCCTTTAAAGAAATATAGAAGAACACAAGTAAACAAGTGGAAGCCCTTAAAGAGGAAACACATAAATCCCTTAAAGAACTACAGGAGAACACAATCAAACTGGTGAAGGAATTGAATGAAACCATTCAAGATCTAAAAATGGAAGTAGAATCGTTAAAGAAAACGCAAAAGTCCTGGAGATGGAAAACAGTAGAAAGAGAACAGGTGTCATGGATGCAAGCTTCAGCAACAGAATACAAGAGATAGAAGAAAGAATCCCAGCAGCAGAAGATACTATAGAAGACATTAACACAACAGTCAAGGAAACCACACAAATAAGCAAAAAGCTCCTATCTCAAAACATTCAAGAAATCCAGGACACAATGAGAAGACAAAACCTGAGAATAATACTTATAGAAGAGAGTGAAGATTCCCAACTTGAAAGGCCAGAAACACCTTCAACAAAATTCAACAAGAAAACTTCCCTAATCTAAAGAAAGAAATGCCCATAAACATACAGGAAGCCTACAGAACACCAAACAGATGGGACCAAAAAAGAAATTCCTTTTGTCAGCTATATAATAATTAAAACACCAAATGCACAGAACAAAGAAAGAATATTGAAAGCAGTAAGGGAAAATGTCAAGTAACATATGAAGGCAGACCTATGAGAATTACACCAGACTTCTCAACAGAGACTCTAAAAGCCTGAAGATCCTGGTCAAATGGCATGCAGACCTGAAGAGAACAAAATGGCAAGTCCAGGCTACTATACTCAGCAAAACTCACAATTACCACAAATGGAGAAACCCAAATCTTTCAAGACAAAACAAAATTTAAACAATATCTTTTTTATTTTATTGTTTTTATTTATTTACTTTTAAATTTTTTTTCTAATTTTCTATATTCTTTGTTTACATCCCGAATGCTTTCCCCTTTCCCAGTTCCCCCCTCCCAATCAATCTCATAAGCCCTCTTCCCTCCTCCCATTTCCCAATCACCCCCCTCCCATTTCTCTGTCCTGGTAATCCCCTAAAATGCTGGATCAAGTCTTTTCAGGACCAGGCCCTCTCTTCTCTTCTTTGGTATCACTTGATATGCTAATTGTGTCTTGAGAATTCAGAGCTTCTGGGCTAATTAACATCCTCTTATCAGTGATTGCATTCCATGTGTATTCTTTTGTGATTGGGTTACCTCACTTAGGATGATATTTTCCAGTTCCAACCATTTGTCTAAGAATTTCATGATTTCATTGTTTTTAATTGCTGAGTAGTATTCCATTGTGTACATATACCACATTTTCTGTATCCATTCCTCCACTGAAGGACTTCTGGGTTCTTGCCAGCTTCTGGCTATTATAAATAAGGCAGCTATGAACATAGTGGAGCATGTGTCCTTATTGTATGCAGGGGAATCCTCTGGGTATATGCCCAGGAGAGGTATAGCAGGGTCCTCCAGAAGTGTTATGTCCAGTTTTCTGAGGACCAGATACTGATTTCCAAAGAAGTTGTACCAGCTTGCAAACCCACCAGCAGTAGAGGAGTGTTCCTTTTTCTCCACATCCTCGCCAACACCTGCTGTCTCCTGAGTTTTTAAACTTAGCCATTCTGACTGGTGTGAGGTGAAATCTCAGGGTTGTTTTGATTTGCATTTCCCTAATGGCTAATGATGTCGAACATTTCTTAAGGTACTTCTCAGCCATCCGAAGTTCTTCAGGTGAAAATTCTTTGTTTAGCTCTGTACCCCATTTTTTAAAATAATTTTATTTTCTATATTCTTTGTTTACATTCCAAATGATTTCCACTTTCCCAGATCCCCCCCCCCCAATAAGTCTCATAAACCTTCTTCTCTCCACCCATTCTCCAATCACCTCCCTCCTTTTTCTCTGTCATTATATTCCCTTCTAATGCTAGATCAATCCTTTCCAGGATCAGGACCCTCTCCATACTTCTTCATGGGAGTCATTTGTTATACAATTTGTGCCTTGGGTATTCAGAGCTCTGGGCTAATTAATATCCACTTATCAGAGATTGCATTCCATGTGTATTCTTTTGTGATTGGGTTACCTCACTTAGGATGATATTTTTCAGATCAAACCATTTGCCTAAAAATTTTGTGAATTCATTGTTTCTAATTGCTGAGTACTATTCCATTGTGTAGATATAGCACATTTTCTGTATCCATTCCTCCTTTGAGGGACATCTGGGTTCTTTCCAGCTTCTGGCTATTATAAATAAGGCTGCTATGAACATAATGAAGCATGTGTCTTTATTGCATGCCGGGGAATCCTTTGGATATATGCCCAAGAGAGGTATAGCAGGGTCCTCTGGAAGTCTCATGTCCAGTTCTCTGAGGAACTGCCAGACTGATTTCCAAAGTGGTTGTACCATCTTACAGCCCCACCAGCAGTGGAGGAGTGTTCCTCTTTCTCCACATCCTCGCCAGCACCTGCTGTCTCCTGAGTTTTTGACCTTAGCCATTCTGACTGGTGTAAGGTGAAATCTCAGGGTTGTTTTGATTTACATTTCCCTAATGACTAATGATGTTGAACACTTCTTAAGGTGCCTCTCGGCCATCCGAATTTCTTCAGGTGGAAATTCTTTGTTTAGATCTGTACCCCATTTTTTAATAGGGTTATTTGGTTCCCTGGGGTCTACCTTCTTGGGTTCTTTGTATATATTGGATATTAGCCCTCTATCAGATGTAGGGTTGGTGAATATCCTTTCCCAATTTGTTGGTTGCCGTTTTGTCCTTTTAACAGTGTCCTTTGCTTTACAGGAACTTTGTAATTTTATGAGGTCCCATTTGTCAATTCTTGATCTTAGAGCATTAAGCTATTGTTGGTGTTCTGTTCAGGAACTTTTCCCCTGTGCCCATTTCCTCAAGGGTTTTCCCCAGTTTCTTTTCTATTAATTTCAGTGTGTCTGGTTTTACGTGGAGGTCCTTGATCCACTTGGAGTGGAGTTTAGTCTGTACCCCATTTTTAATAGGGTTATTTGCTTTTCTGGTGTCTAACTTCTTGAGTTCTTTGTATATATTGGATATTAGCCCTCTGTCAGATGTAGGGTTGGTGAAGATCCTTTCTCAATCTATTGGTTGCCATTTTGTCCTTTTGACAGTGTCCTTTGCCGTACAGAAACTTTGTAAATTTATGAGGTCCCATTTGTCAATTCTTGATCTTAGAGCACAAGCTATTGGTGTTCTGTTCAGGAACTTTTCCCCTGTGCCCATATCCCCACGGGTCTTCTCCAGTTTCTTTTCTATTAGTTTCAGTGTGTCAGGTTTTATGTGGAGGTCCTTGATCCACTTGGAGTTGAGCTTAGTACAAGGAGATAAGAATGGATCAATACTCATTCTTCTGCATGCTGACCTCCAATTGAACCAGCACCATTTGTTGAAAAGACTATCTTTTTTTCCACTGGATGTTTTCAGCTCCTTTGTCAAAGATCAAGTGATCATCGGGGTGTGGGTTCATTTCTGGGTCTTCAATCCTATTCCATTGATCCACTTGCCTGTCATTGTACCAATAACATGCAGGTTTTTTTTTTTTTTTTTTTTAATCACTATTGCTCTGTAGTAATGTTTGAGGTCCGGGATACTGATTCCCCCAGAAGTTCTTTTACTGTTGAGAATACTTTTAGCTGTTCTGGGTTTTTTGTTATTCCATATGAATTTGAGAATTGCATAAAGAACTGAGTTGGGATTTTGATGGGGATTGCATTGAATCTGTATTTTGCTTTTGGCAAGATGGTCATTTTAACTATATTAATCCTGCCAATACACGAGCATGGAAGATTTTTCCATTTTCTGAGGTCTTCTTCGATTTCCTTACTCAGAGACCTGAAGTTCTTGTCATATAGATCTTTCACCAATTATATGGTTGATTTTGGAGAATGTACCATGAGGTGCTGAGAAAAAGGTATATTCTTTTGCTTTAGGGTGAAATGTTCTATATATAGATAGATATAGATATAGATATATATCTGTTAAATCCAATTGGTCCAAAGCTTCAATTAGTTTCACTGTGTCCCTGTTTAGTTTCTGTTTTCATGATCAGTCCATTGAGGAGAGTAGGGTGTTGAAGCCACCCACAATATTGTGTTAGGTGCAATGCATGCTTTGAGCTTTAGTAAAGTTTCTTTTATGAATGAGGGTGCCCTGGCATTTGGAGCATAGATGTTCAGAATTGAGAGTTCTTCTTGTTGGATTTTTCCTTTGACCAGCAAGAAGTGTCCTTCCGTGTCTCATTTGATGACTTTAGGTTGAAAGTCAATTTTATCAGATATTAGAATGGCTACTCAGGCTTGTTTCCTGAGACCATTTGCTTGTAGAATTGTCTTCTAGCCTTTTATTCTAAGGTAGTTTTTTCCTTTGACACTGAGGTATGTTTCCTGTTTGCAGCAAAATGTAGGGTCCTGTTTCCTTATCCACTCTGTTAGTCTATGTTTTTTTATTGGGGAATTGAGTCCATTGATGTTAAGGGATATTAAGGAATAGTGATTATTGCTTCCTGTCATTTTTTTATGTTAATTTTATATTTAAGTGGTTATCTTCTTTTGGGTTTGATGAAAGGAGGTTACTATTTTGCTTTTTCCAGGGTATAGTTTACCTCCTTGTATTGGTGTTTTCTCCCTATTATCCTTTGTAGGGCTTGATTTGTGGAAAGATACTGTGTAAATTTGGTTTTGTCATGGAATATCTTTGTTTCTCCATGTATAGTGACTGAGAGTTTTGCTGTATATAGTAGTCTTGGCTGGCATTTGTGTTCTCTTAGAGTCTGCATGAGATCTGCCCAGGATCTTCTAGCTTTCATGGTCTCTGGTGAGAAGTCTGGTGTGACTCTGATAGGTCTTCGTTTTTATGTTACTTGGCCTTTTTCTCTTACTGCCTTTAATATTCTTTCTTTGCTTAGTACATTTGGGGTTTTAATTATGATGTGACAGGAGGTATTTCTCTTCTGGTCCAGGCTGCTTGGAGTTCTGTAAGCTTCTTGTATATTCATGGGAATCTCTCTCTCTCTCTTTAGGTTAGGGGAGTTTTCTTCCATAATTTTGTTGAAGATATTTGCTGGCCCTTTAAGTTGTAAATCTTCACTCTCATCTATGCCTATATTCTTTAGGTTTGGTCTTCTCATTGTGTCCTAGATTTCCTGGATGTTTTGGGTTACAAGCTTTTTGCATTGTACATTTTCTTTGACTGTTGAGTCAGTGGTTTCTATGGTATCTTCGGCATCTGAGATTCTTTCTTCTATCTCTTTTATTCTGTTGTTCATGTTTGCATCTATGGCCCCTGGTTTCTTCCCAAGGTTTTCTATCTCCAAAGTTGTCTCCCTTTGCGATTTCTTAGTTGTTTCTACTTCTGTTTTTAGATCCTGGATGCTTTCCCTCAGTTCCTTCACTTGTTTGTGTTTTCCTGTAATTCTTTAAGAGATTCTTGTGTTTTCTCTTTCATAACTTCTGCCTGTTGACCAAAGTTCTCCTGTATTTCTTTTAGTGATTTTTGCATTTACTCCTTATTGTCTTCTATCTTTTGACCCATATTCTCCTGAATTTCTTTAAATGATTTTTGTGTTGCCCTTGTAAGGGATACTAACTTTTGATCCGTTTTCTCCTGAATTTCTTTAAGAGATTTATTTATGTCCTTCATGTGTTCCTCTAACAGCATCATGACCAGTGATTTTAAATCCAAATCTTGTTTTTCTAGTGTGTTGGGGTATCCAGGACTTGCTATTGTTGGAGAATTGGGTTCAGATGCTGCCATATTGCCTTGATTTCTGTTAGTAACATTCCAATGTTTGCCTTTTGCCATCTAGTTCTCACCGGTGTTAGTTGTTCTTATTGTCACTGGCTGGTGCTTCAACCTGCTGTGAGCCTTTAAGGCTGTTTCTGCAACACTGGATGACTGGGTTTCCCCTGGCACAGATTGCTGATGTGCTGCCCTCCTCTTGTGTGCCATTGGAGCCCTGCTGTGTCTTGCCCCAAGCAATGTTATACTTGTGTTGTCTCAGTGAACCTGGTGCTCCCTGTCTGCTCTGTCATGGAGCGAAGATGGCGGCGGGGAGTCACTCTAAATGCTGATCACCACGTACGGCACAGGACCCACGACCAGCTGGCACATAGACGAACCGCTGATCTACCCAGGTCCTTGGCGCAGGCAGACCCCTGGCGGATTGCACCCCCAGACATCTTAAACTCGGGATATCTCAGTACCTAGTGATGCCCCTCTGCTCCATCAGGGAGCAAAAATGGAGGTGGGAGTCACTCCAAATGCTGATCACCTCACAGGGCACAGGACCCACAACCGGCTGGCACACAGACGAACCACCGATCTGGCCAGGTCCTGGGCGCAGGCAGACCCCCGACGGTTTGTGCCCCCCAGCGATCTTAAACTCAGGATACCTCAGTACCTGGTGATGTCCCTCTACTACATCTGGAGCGAAAATGGCGCTAAACAATATCTTTATACTAATGCAGACCTACAGATGTTAATAGAAAATTCCAACATGAAGGGAATTACACCCAAACACAAGGAAGAAATTAATCTTTTCACAACAAACCCAAGAGAAGAGAAACACACAAACATAATTCCAATTCTAACAACAAAAATAACAGGAAACAATGATTACTAAGCAATAATATCTCTCAACTGCACTCAATACCCCAATTAAAAAACCAATCTA
Organism: Apodemus sylvaticus; assembly: GCF_947179515.1. NCBI lineage: Eukaryota > Metazoa > Chordata > Mammalia > Rodentia > Muridae > Apodemus > Apodemus sylvaticus. The sequence goes on from NC_067482.1 coordinate 105,539,778, forward strand.
ACAGACTGGATATATAACCAAGATCCAGCATTTTGCTGCATAAAGGAAACAGACCTCAAAGTCAAAGACAAACATTCCCTTAAAGTAAAAGAATGGGAAAATAGTTTTCCAAGCAAATGGTCCCAAAAAACAAGCTGAAGTAGTCATCCTAATATCCAACAAAATAGACATTCAACCAAAAGTTATCAAAAAAGATGGGGAAGGTCACTACATACTTATCAAAGGAAAAATCCACCAGGTTGAACTCTCAATTTTGACAATCTATCCACCAAATGCAAGGGCACCCACATTTGTAAAAGAAATGCTACCAAAGCTCAAAACACACATTTAACCTCACACAATAATAGTAGTAGGTTTCAACACACCACTCTGACCAATGGACAGATCATGGAAACAGAAACTTAACAGAGACACAGTGAAACTAAAAGAAGCTGTGAAATAAATTATGCAAGAAGAGGGGTACAAGGGAGGGAGAAAGGAGAAGGAGGAGGAAATAAGGGTGGCAGTATCAAAAACGTGAGGAGAAATGAGAAAGGTGCGGAAGGTCAATAAATCTAATGAAAAAGAGGTAACGGGGGAGGGGACGGGGGTGGGGGGATCAGAACTGAGGATAACCACTGTAGGGTCTCAGACATCAGAGAAATGTGAGGCTCTCAGGACCCAATGGGAATGTCTTTAGCTGTAATGCGCAGAGAATGGGGAGATAGAATCTGTGAAGACAACCTCTGTAGATAGTTTAGGGTTTTAGTCTTTTGATTTGCTTTTGAGGAAGGACCCTGACTCACTATGTAACTACAGCTGGCCTGAAACTTGCTATATATAGATCAGGCTAGCCTCAAACTCATAGAAAGATCTGTCTGCCTCTGCTTCTCAAATGCTGGAATTAAATGTTTGTGCCACCAAGCCCAGCTAATGTGTCCCTTTAAAACTCTTAAACATCCTGGTTGACATAGTAATACTCTTGCAGACGGCATGAGTTTGGTCCTAGCATCCATAGGGCACCTAATTATCAGGAGCAAATTCAGGTACTGGGAACTCAGTGGCCTCTCTGGCCTCTGTGGACACTGCACTAATATGCACAAGCCCACAGTCAGATACAATATATACAAATAATTGGAGAATAGTTAGTCCTGCTGAGCCTGGGCTTATGTTGAGGCAGCAAATTAAGGTAATAACTCATAACTGAGTCACCTTGTAGTCAGGACCTCAAAGGGAGAGGAAGGGACTGGGGTTCTACTGTCTCTTAACAGGGTCAATTCCAATGACTAAAAGAATTCCTACAGGCTCTCCCTCTTAAATCTCCATCACCTTCCAACAGGATCATACTAAGGAAACCAAGTTTTTGCCACATGGACCATTCATGGACAATTAAGACGCAAACTATAGGATAACAAATACCTTTAATTTTAGAAGTAATGTCATTTACACACTGGAAAACTGACTTTCCAAAGTATCCAGTTTTATGAGTTTTGACAACAACTCTAATCACGTGACCACAGTATACTCTACCTCCAAAAGTTCCTACATTTCCTTTATAGTTATAAACATAGTTATTATGATGTGTGTAGCCTTGTGTGTAAATGTAGGTTCTAACTCACTGGAGTAAGGATCTGAGATCATGCCTGCCAGGTCAGAGTGCAGAGTCACAGCTCCAAGCAGTAGTTAACTTAGCTATCAATTTTCTATTAAGAATCTTGGTAATCAACCCCGAAGATCTTTATAATGACTTACTAAAAAGAGAAACTAGAACTAATACAACTGCCGACACAGCCCAAGGGCATTAACAAAGTAGGCTAAAACTAGAGAGACACAGTACAGCAAGTTCCATTCTTCATTCTTCCCAACATGAATGACAAAAGAAAATGGTATAAGAAAGAGATTAGATGGGATAAGAATGGGTGAGGAGAGAGAAAGCTGTTGGAATAAACATGAACAAGCACGGTGATCTACTTACACAAGAATGCCATTATGAAATCTGTTAATTTTATATAACAAAATAATAAAAATAAATAAGGGACAAGAAAATATAGCCTTGAGATGAATGTGTGAGTGTTTTCTATTTCCTGCTGTAATTTATACTCCCTTCTATTCCTACACATTATACTTCTGAATTCTTCATGGTTTTGGGGGGCAATAGTGGAGATGTTAGAGGTTCTTGAACATCCCAGTGTCTAAGAATGACTGTAACAAATGCTACAAGAAGCTTTTAGAGACCTAGTTGGATGTTTTGCATCAAATAAGACATGTCATTCCTTCAGTGAAATCAACGAAAAGGTATCTCTAATGTAATTTCATCCTACACTCTCAGCTCACAGATTTAAATAAAGCTGAAACCAGAGGCAAGAAATGGGTGGTTTAAAAGCAGGAGCTGCTTAATGGTATATCCAGAGCAAGACCCTGAAAGTGTAAATTGAAAGGTGGACATTACCAGAGTTTCAGAACAGGTCCCCTGTGAAAAGTGTCTACTCTCAATGGCCACAGCACACAGAGAGGATGCTAGCCCAAGATGCTGAGAGAGCAACAGAGGCTCTGCCACTATGCTTAACGCCAAGAAGTTGTTTTTAAAATTATGTACCTCATTAATTCTTCCTTGTCCTTATGGAATATGCTCTCTGAAAGATGAAGGGTTTGAACTGTTGAACTTCCATCAATTATAAATTATCTATTACAGTATGTGAGAGAGTAACACCTGTAGATATGTTTTCTTTAAGGAGGTATGTATGCTGCAATAAGAATCAGGACTCATTCCCACCATAGCAGCACCTCTCCCATACATTATCTTAAGAGGGAAAGGAGAGAGACCGACTTGCACTGAGCATTCTGGGGGCTTCTCTGTGTTGTTATCCTAACTGTCTGTTTATTCCTCATACCAGCTGAACTCTGAAGGACAGCTCAGGGGAGCAGGAATCACATATGGCCTATCTCAGTTCACCTCTATACCTATGCTGGTTTTATAATTTTTTCCTTGAAAACAGATTTCTTCCTGCATACTATGTACGGATTGTGATTTCTCCCCCTTCGCTCCTCCTCTCAGTTTCTCCACTCACCCCAAATCTGGATCCATCCCATTCTGTCCCTCCAAAGACAATACACATCTTGAAAATCAAAAATTTTAAAAAGAAAACAGAAAACAGATTTCTAAGAAATGAAATATAATAAGTTAATACAAAAGCTAACAGAATTGGACAAGACAAAGAAAGAGAAAGAAAACTTCCCACGAGAAAGCATAAAAACCAGAGACCCATTCATTCACACACTCTGGAATCATACAAAAATGCTAAAATCTAGAAGCCACAGCAGAAGTGCAGAGGCCCTGTGCCTCCTGCCACAGTCTCTGAATTCCTCAGAGTGTAGCTCACCTAGGTTTAGAGGCCTTGTTTCGTGGAGTGCTCCATCCACTCTGGCTCTCCTGCTCTTTCCACCTTCTCTTCAGTAGAGCCCTGAGGGGAGGGATTCCATTTACTGCAGTGTTCCAAGGTCACAAGGAATAAATGTAAGCAATAAGAAAGAAATGGCAAATGTAGCCCAGCCCAGAGTGTGTGAATGTGTGTGAAATGTAATAAGGTAAACACCCTGACTAAATGAATGCCTTAATTTTAATTGACTAAAATGTTACCATAGAAACCAAGTCTGGAGTATAAGAGGAGCTGATAGGGCTCAGAGTGTCAGATAAACTAGTGCTGAATGCTTGCGCTGAAAGAGACTTAAAAACCCTGGCCTGGCAGCTAAGGTTGGCCCATTCCCGAGAGCCCCAACAGAGACTGACTCATTCCTGGAGCCAGCCAACTGATTCCAAACACCACAACCCTGGACTGAGGCTCCAGCAGGGATCCAAAGCACAGTGAGGAAACACCACTGGCCTTGCCTGTGCTTCCATCGGAACTAGGCTGCAACACTTACTAGACCAGAGATAAGTGCGTACGTGTGTGTGTGTGTGTGTGTGTGTGTGTGTGTGTGTGTGTGTGTGTGAATGAATGTGATCCCTTTTTGTTTATATTTGTTCATTGTTGCTTATGAATAAATACTGGTGTAACCTGATGCTCCAAGTCACAGGCACTAACTTTCTCTCACTCTCAGCTCCATCTCTAAACCTGCCTCCTGGCAGTCACTCACTCTACATAGTGTCTGCTTTGAGCCTCTGTATTTGTTCACAGAGAAGGAGGAAAGGACTCTGTTGATGGCTGCGCAAGGCACTGATATGAGTATAGCAGATGCCATTAGGTGACACTCTGTTGCTACTTCCTGTTCTTTTTAAGAACAGTATTATTTGGTTTTACCCCATGTCTCTGGGCTATCTAGTGTCAGGGTCTTTCTTGGTGACTTAAGCAGTACTTTTGGAGTCTGTTGGTGAGGCTTGCCTCTGAGCTTCTTGTTCAAGTTCAACCTTTCCATTTTATATTTCTCTCCATTTGGTTTTCCTTATTGGTCTATTTCTAATCTCAGGTCTTGAACTGTTTTATTCATTTTCTTCCACCATTTGTGTTTTCATAGAGTTCTTTAAGGAATTTATACATTTCCTCTTTGAGGACCTCTACATAATGGCTAGTTTAATGTCTTTTTTGGGTGCTTCAGCTATGTTGTCATATTCAGGGTCAGCTGGGGTAGTGTTGCTGGGCTCTAGTGGAGGCATATTGGTTGCTATTGTACTGCTGTCTGGACATCTGGATTTGGAAAGATTGTAATTCTAAGTACTGAGTAAGATCTGGTCTTATCTTTGTTGGGTGGATATTTTTGTTCCTTGGTTTCTATACCCTCTCAGTTCTTAGGAGAGTGTGGGGGATGTGTGATATTGCATATGAAATTTTACTGGGGGGTTCCAAGTAAAATGTGTCTCCAGGTATTGGAAGCTGACACTGGGGATGGGCTAGGAGGAAGGGCTGAAGAGTTCATAGGAGGGAGGAAAGCGCGTGCTCCATTAGGATCTGCTTAGTGCTAGGGAATGGTGGCAGTGAGTGAGGAGAGGCCACACACAGTAGAAGGTCTCCTACAGACCTGGGGATAGGAATAGAAGATTGGACTTGGAGGAATGGAAAATGAAGATCTTCAGTTTGCCTACCTGCTTTACTGCACAAAGTGGTCTGGGGTTCCCAGGGAAGATCTGTTGGATTTGGGGGCTGTGATAAAGCAATGAGTAGGGCAAAGGCAGTTAGGAGGCAAGTTCTGTGCGACTCACTAGAGATGAGGATGTGTAGGTTAGGGATTGGGTTAAAGCAGGTGACTGCTACACAGCTAGGGATAAAAATGGAGGATTGGTTTTAGAGATGCTGAAGAGGTAAAGATCTGCAGTTAGCCTGTCTGCTTCCAGGCTACAGTCTGTTTTTGCAATTTTTATTCATAAGAAATGCTGTTGATCTTAGCCATTCTGACTGGTGTAAGGTGAAATCTCAGGGTTGTTTTTATTTGCATTTCCCTAATGACTAATGAAGTTGAGCATTTTTTAAGATGCTTCTCAGCCATCCTAAGTTCTTCAGGTGAAAATTCTTTGTTTAACTCTGTACTCTGTTTTTTAATAGGGTTGTTTGGTTTTCTGGAGTCTAACTTCTTGAGATCTTTATATATATTGGATATTAGCCCTCTATCTGATGTAGGGTTGGTGAAGATCTTTTCCAAATTTGTTGGTTCCAGATTTGTCCTTTTGATGGTGTCCTTTGCCTTACAGAAACTTTGTAATTTTATGAGGTCCCATTTGTCAATTCTTGCTCTTAGAGCATACGCTATTGGTGTTCTGTTCAGAAACTTTCCCCCTGTACCGATGTTCTCAGTCAGAATGGCTAAGATTAAAAATTCAGGAGACAGCAAGTGTTGGCGAGGATGTGGAGAAAGAGGAACACTTCTCTAGTGCTGGTGGGGTTGCAAATTGGTACAACCACTCTGGAAATCAGTCTGGCGGTTCCTCCGAAAACTGGGTACCTCACTTCCAGAAGATCCTGCCATACCACTCCTGGGCATATACCCAGAAGATTCCCCAGCATGTAATAAGGATACATGTTCCACTATGTTCACAGCAGCCCTATTTATAATTGCCAGAAGCTGGAAAGAACCCAGGTATCCCTCAACAGAAGAGTGGATGCAAAAAATGTGGTATATATACACAATGGAGTACTATTCAGCCATTAGAAACAATGAATTCATGAAATTCTTAGGCAAATGGATGGAGCTGGAGAACATCATACTAAGTGAGATAACCCAGACTCAAAAGATGAATCATGGTATACACTCACTAATAAGTGGATATTAACCTAGAAAACTGGAATACCCAAAACATAATCCACACATCAAATGAGGTACAAGAAGAAAGGAGGAGTGGCCCCTTGTTCTGGAAAGACTCAGTGAAGCAGTATAGGGTAAAACCAAAACAGGGAAGTCGGAAGGGTTGGGTGGGAAAACAGGGGGAAGAAAGGGGACTGATGGGACTTTCGGGGAGTGGGGGTCTAGAAAAGGGGAAATCATTTGAAATGTAAATAAAAATATATCAAATAAAAAATTGTTAAGAAAGCAATTTTTAAAAAAAGAAAAAAAAATGATGTTGAAAATGCACTCATTTGGGCCTGTAGAAAATGTTTGCCCAAAGTTTAGTTATTAAGCAAAATGTGCATTTACTTTATGAAGTTCTGATATAAATATGGATGTGATGTATCACCAAAAAACCAAACCTAAACAAAACAAAAACCATTGCACAGTTTTAAAAATACAATGAATTTTGAGCTTCCAAGTCTCATATCCTCACTGTCAATGGGAATGAACATCAGGAGACAGAAAGACTTGAGGCCTTCAATTGTGTGGGGATCATGAAGAGCATGTGTGGCCATGTTCTCAGGTTCAGGGTCTACTCCACACAATACTTCCTGTATTCCCTTATTTTTTCCTACAATTCAGAGTAGGGTTCACAATGAAGATGCTTCCTCGAAACAAATCAACTGCTAAGATTTTCCGCTTAGAATATTCTGCATGAGCTCAGCAATATGTCACTGATATGATCCACTTGAGGAACAAGTGGTAACTGTGGCTGACACAGCAGTATGATACACTGAGAGGTAGTAGAAACTAGCCAAATACCTAGTGTTTTAGTAAAAATTATGTTTGCTTATTTCACTAGCATTCATGCTATTCATGCTATTGTATCTTCTACTACACTCTGTCTGGACAGCAGCTGTCAATTCTAGCCCTTCTGGGCAGAGGCAGACCTGGATGCTCACCTGTGCCTTTCATGGGATACTTCTTGATCCTAGCGGACAGCCTAGTGCCTCAGGACCTGACAAGTGGCCAGATGACTCGCACAGAAAGCAGGCAGATGCCTTCTAACTCCTGCCTGCACTCAGTTTTCACTTACAGAGAGGGGGATAGGTGAGACATGTGGAGGTCGCACACTGGAGGAACATCAAATGGAAGAAAGTACACGCTTGTTCACAGATCTCACAGGACCTCAGATGAGCTCCAGAGGGCGGGGAGCCAGGCCCGGTACTCTCAACCAGAAGCAGGGAATGAAGAAATTCAAGAAATTGTTAAGGCCTATGATGAAGAACCTGTGGGATTCCTGTGACATTGTGAATTGGCTAATTTGTACACAACACACAAAAGAGAAGTCTTACTTTATTTGACTGTTGTGCCAACAGCTATGTTGTGTGTTGACTTTGGTGAGGATAAAAAACAAGTAGGCTATCACATGCACCAATGACCATACAGGTGTTGGGAAGTTTCAGCCTGGCCAAGGGGATGCGGCAAACATTACTTTTATCAGTCCTAAAATTGAGTGCGTAGGAAGTTGTTATATAAGTCAAATGTAAACAACAAGTGTATGCATTCATTTACACTTAGGCTACCTTGAGTAAAGCAAATATCCTATAAAGTCTGATTTGAGAGACCTAAAGAATATACATGGCTTTTTGTTACTATTCCAATCCACTTTATCATTAAAGTCCATAAGCATTAATTAATGCTTAGATGACTGTCACCATCTGCTTAAAGGTGGCTGCTATGTGCTACTTTACATGTCTCAACTCTCACAGGCAATCCATTGGAATTATCAGACTTCTCATCATAGGAAAGGACTCTGAGGCTCAGAGAGGCCAAGAACAGAGGAAGCCACAGAGCCAGAACTCAGATCCAGGGCACAAGTACAGAGTCTTTATCATAATTCCCCCTTCCAAACTGCCTGGCACTTGCAGGGGTACTCCACCATCTTGGCTCCCGAATGACAGAGAGATCTAACAGACAGCACCAGGTACTCAGACATAGCCCAAGGCTAACATCATTTGGGTCTCAGCCTGTCAGGGCCTTGGCAGCTCTGCAGGCCGTCTGTGTGCCAACCCTATGGAGGGGTTGTTTGCCTTGCAGAGTAATCAGCACTTGGAAAAGATCCCCACAGCATCCGCCATCTTTGCTCCCTGACAGAGCAGACAGGTAGCACCAGGTTCACAGAGACAACCCAGTATAGCATTGCTTAGGGCACGACACACCAGGGCTCCAAGGGCAGCAAAGAATATGGCAGCACATCAGCAATCTGTGCCAGGGGAAACCCAGTCACCCAGTGGTGCGGAAATAGCCTTATAGGCTCACAGGAAGTTCAAACACCAGCCAGTGACAACAAGACCAACTAACCAGAGATAACCAGATGGCAAAAGGCAAATGTGGGAATGTTACTAACAGAAATCAAGGCAATATGACAGCACCTGAATACAATTCTCCAACAACAGCAAGTTCTGGATAACCCAACACACCAGAAAAACAAGATTTGGATTTAAAATCACTGGTCATGATGCTGTTAGAGGAACACAAAAATGACATAAATAAATCTCTTCAAGAAATACAGGGGAACATGAATTAGTTAGAAGTCCTTACAATGGAAAAACAAAAATCACTTAAAGAAATTCAGGAGAATATGGGCCAATAAGGAGGAAACACAAAAATCACTTAAATGCAGAAGAAATTGAGTCAAGAGGCAGAAGTCATGAAAGAAGAAACACAAAAATCTCTTAAAGAATTTCAGGAGTGTTAAAAACTGCATGGTATTGGTACAGTGACAGTCAGGTAGATCAATGGAATAGGATTGAAGACCCAGAAATGAACCCACACATCTATGGTCACTTGATCTTCCACAAAGAAGCTGAAAACATCCAGTGGAAAAAAGATGGCCTTTTCAACAAATGGTACTGGTTCAATTGGAGGTCAGAAGGCAGAAGAATGTGAATTGATCCATTCTTATCTCCTTATACTAAGCTCAACTCCAAGTAGATCAAGGACCTCCACATAAAGCCAGACACACTGAAACTAATAGAAAAGAAACTGGGGAAGACCCTTGAGGACATGGGCATAGGGGGAAATTTCCTGAACAGAACACCAATAGCATATGCTCTAAGAGTAAGAATTGACAAATGCCACTTCATAAAATTACAAAGACAAAGGGCACTGTCAAAAGAACAAATCAGCAACCAACAAATTTGGAAAAGATCTTCACCAACCCTACATCTGACAGAGGGTTAATATCCAATATATATAAAGAACTCAAGAAGTCAGACCCCCAGAAAACCAAATAACCCTATTAAAAAAGGGATACAGAGCTAAACAAAGAATTTCACCTAAAGAACTTTGGATGGCTGAGAAGCACCTTAAGAAATGCTCAACATCATTAGTCATTAGGGAAATGCAAATCAAAACAACCCTGAGATTTCACCTCACACCAGTCAGAATGGCTAAGATTAAAAACTCAGGAGACAGCAGGTGTTGGCGAGGATGTGGAGAAATAGGAACACTCCTCCACTGCTGGTGGGATTACAAGCTGGTATAACCACTATGGAAATCAGTCTGGCAGTTCCTCAGAAAACTGGACATGACACTTCCAGAGGTCCCTGCTATACTCCTGGGCATTTACCCATGAATTTCCCTGCATGCAATAAGGTCACATGCCCCACTATGTTCATAGCAGCCTTATTTATAATAGCCAGAAGCTGGAAAGAACCCAGATGTCCCTCAATGGAGGAATGGATACAGAAAATGTGGTATATTTACACAATGAAATACTCAGCTATTAAAAACAATGAATTCATGAAATTCTTAGGCAAATGGTTGGAACTGCAAAATATCCTAAGTGAGGTAACCCAATCACAAAAGAACACACATGGAATGCAGTCACTGATAAGTGGATATTAGCCCAGAAGCTCTGAATACTTAAGACACAACTCACATATCAAATGATTCCCAAGAAGAAAGAAGGAGAGGACCCTGGTCCTGGAAAGGCTTGATGCAGCATTGTAGGGCATTACCAGGACAGAGAAGTGGGAGGGGGTTGATTGGGGAATGGGCAGAGGGAAGAGGTCTTATGGGACTTAGGTGGGGGGGGGGGGGGTAACTGGGAAAGGGAAAATCATTTGAAATGTAAACAAAGAATATAAAAAATAAAAAATAAAGAAAATATCCAATTATTTAAAAAAAAAAACCTTCCTCTTAAGCACATGGAAGGCAGTCTTCTCCCAATTCTCCAGGTAGAGGTTGTTAGTCTAGCGACCTTTTTATGATATTTTCATTTTGTGAGGCTCTTTGTAATAAAATAGCACATTTCTCTCAATTATTAGACTAACCTGTACAGGGCCTGTGGTTCAGTCCATAGCAAGTGCCCTGTCTTCCTCTAAATTCTCCATTCCCCCACATATTCCCCAGACTTCTGCTTGAATGAATTAGCAAACTCATTGAGCTCCTTAGTAGTGTGGTGTGTTTCCTCATGGGCTACACTTTCTATCTCCCCTCTAGGGGACTGTGTTGCCTTGAGGGTTTTACTACTGTGAACAGATACCATGACCAAGGCAACTCTTATAAGGACAACATTTAATTGGGACTGACTTACAGGTTCCGAGGTTCAATTTGTTACATCAATGTAGGAGCAGGATATTATCTTGGCAGTGAAGGGACTGAGGTAGCAGAATAAACTCCATTTTGTTTTTAAGGCTCCATTATAAGTTAAGGCCCCTTAGAGGAGGCATGGTCCTCTACCCTTGAGGTCTGAGAAAAATCACAAAATGTCCCTGGCAGTCGCAAAATAGACAAAGCAGTTGCAGCTAGCTGATAACAGAGTATGCTGAGAAAACATGTCTTTCCTAGGTCAAGATGCTCTTTTTTGATGTATGCTTGCTCCTTGTGGTTTAACCAGGTGATGTAACCCTGTAAGCTTAAGGCCAACATTCCTTCACCCTCTCATGTCATGACAAGGCTTGGAAACCCCCACTTGTGGTCTTTTCCCTAGACCTGGGGGCTGTGCTCCTATCCTGTTGCATCAGGAAAGTTTGTGGCCCCAGCTCAAGCTTGAATAGAGACTCACATGTGCTTGCACTGGAGCTGTTGTTCCTGGTGGTCTCTTTGGGGTTTTGCCAATCTGGCATAACAAGGCATGGTACAGGAGAAGCTGAGAGTTCTACATCTTCATCTGAATGCTGCTAGGAGAAGACTTGCTCCCACACAGTTAGGAAGAGAGTCTAAAAGCCATGCCCACAGTGACACACTTCCTCCAACAAGGCCACAACTCCAAATAGTGCCACTATACTCAAACTACCAAGTATACTCAAACTACCACAGGCTCAAATACTTACAGGAACTCAGAATGGGATTATTTTGCAAATTTATAAAAAGCCAAATTAAACAAATTTCACTTGGTCAGTGTAAAATGTGGAAGAATTTGTATGGGAAGGGATCTAAAAGGAGGGAAGGAAGGAAGGAAGGAAGGAAGGAAGGAAAGAAGGAAGGAAGGAAAGAAGGAAGGAAGGAAGGAAGGAAGGAAGGAAGGAAGGAAGGAAGAATGAGATTTTAGCTTGGGCTTTAGAGAACAGACTCTTAAGGAGTCTGAATTCAGTGTGGAGATTCAAAAACAGAAAAGAACTACAATTCTTTGTTCACTGAAATCTGAACTCAATGGCATCCTACAGCTATTGCCAGAAATTCCTTAGTATACTAGAAAGGTGCGTGCATGCGTGCGTGCGTGCGTGCGTGTGTGTGTGTGTGTGTGTGTGTGTGTGTGTGTAATTGTGAGTTTGAATGTGTATGAGTGTGTGTGTGAGAGAGTACATGAGTATGTGTGTGTGTGTGAGTATGTGAGTACATGAATATGTATGTATGTGTGTCGTAACTACGTGTGTTGTATGTGTATGTATGTGTGTGTGAATGTGTGTGAGTGTATGTGTACTTTAAGTATGTATGCTGTGAATATGTGAGAGTGAGTACATGTATGTGAGAAAGTGTGTGAGTATGTGTATGTGAGTGTGTATATGTGTGTGTGTATGTGAGTATATGAATATGTATGTATGTGTGTCATAACTACGTGTGTTGTGAGTATGTGTATGTATGTGTGTGTGAATGTGTGTGAGTGTATGTGTACTTTAAGTATGTATGCTGTGAATATGTGAGAGTGAGTACATGTATGTGAGAAAGTGTGTGAGTATGTGTATGTGAGTGTGTACATGTGTGTGTTGTGAGTATGTGAGCATATATGTGAGAGTGAGTGTGTATAAGAGTGTGTGAGTATGTGCGTCAGAGTGTATATGTGTTTGAGTGTGTGTGTTCTACTATATGAAAACCATTCACCTTCCAACCATGCTCCCTAAGAAAGCTCCCTAAGTGTGCTTCATTCTCCATAGCACACTGGGAAGGGTAAGAAAGGAGCACACACGGGAACATCTGAGGGTAAACTAGAGTCTAGGGTAGCTACACTGTCTGGTCTCTGGCTCACCTACAGACCTGCAAATGCCCCCACTGTCCCTTGAAAAAGTACTTTTATGTTTGTGTTGTCAACAGCAAAACTGGCCAAGAACTCTGAGACCCCAGTCCAATACATCCCCAGCTACCCTACATACTGAAGACAAGAAGAGCTATGAAAGGCGGGAACCAGAGTCTAAAGGGAGGAACAGTTCTTGTGGGGATGGAGCAGAGTGGAATGCAAGCAATGGGGTCTCTCCAGGAATAAGCAGAGATCATAAAGGCCAGTCATGCTGTCATTCTCTTCACTGTTAATTTCCTAATCCCTAGACTGATTAAAGCCACGAAGCCAGAGGCTCTGTACAAATCCCAGCTAACTCCTTAAGCACAACACTCCTGATGGACTCTTCTTTGTCCTAGCCACACCGTAAATGGCAGGGAGTTAACTAACCGTAACACTAAGGGCTGAGATGGCTCACTGGGTAAACCACATGCCCTATCTGTCTGACAATTAGAGATGGAAATGTGGGGAAAGAGAATCAAATCCACAAAGTTGTCCTTGCCCTCCACATACATGCCATGGTACATGCACATGCATGCATGCACACACGCGCACACACTCACATGCACACGCACACACAGTGTAGCAAAGTTGGTTATACACATTCACTATTGGTACTACAGTGAAATATTCCAACCTTGGAAACATTAAACTATGTAGAAAGGGTTGTACTAGTAGTTGTACTGCTTTTATAACCTGGTAATTATACTTATGCATTTATCCCAATACAACAAAACTGTTAAATGCAATAAAGTACAGAGTTTGCTAATTGATTTTAAAATGAACAACTATAAAAAGATCTAACATTATTGAGACAATTTGATAGCTTGTGAAATGTGAATAGAATAACCTTGTTTGAAGTATTTAAATAAGCTGTCTGTTATGTGGGTCTACTTTACTAATATTATATACAATAGCATCCAAAATAGTAATGTAATGCCAGTGCAACTATATTACAGTGCACCCTCCACAGATTATCTGTATTGGTCAAGGGAATATCAACTCTTAGCTTTGTAAAACATGAATTATTTTAATCTCACCTTTAAAACTCTTTTGTGTTTTTTTATCTCTCTCCACCCCCCCCCAAAAGTTGAGGGTCTTGCCTATTTGAGACAGAGTCTCACTGTATAACCTATGATGGCTCTTAATGTAAGATTCCTCTTCCCTCTAGCTCTTAAGCATGGAGATGACAGGTTTTTGACCACAGGTAGCCTCATTTTTTCAGTGGATATTGAAGTCATAGTTGAGTCAAGCTAGCTTTCAACTAAGCATCTGCTGCAGCAGTTTATGTGTATGGGTTATGTTTCCTTCTATGCACACAGCAATCCACACTCGACTTCTTACTACATTTTAAAACTTGGAAAAACCCATAGCCTCTTTTCACCTCCTTATCCAGTTAGATGTGTTCCTAAAGGTAAACATAATTTTGCCCCAGATGTGCAAGGAGCTTTAAAGGCTATATAAAAATTGATTATATTTGTAATATTTGTAATTCTATGAGAATTATTTAAAACATTAACTAAAAGGAGACTTTAAAATGTAAATTAAAAATTCAACCTTAAGCTTGGTGCTTCCTTGCAATATAATATAGGATTTTGTAACATACTTAGATGGCATCTGTAAAAATAAAACAGAAATAAACATATACCTCAATTGTGATGGGATACATCTCATTTTACAAGATGAGTGATAAAGTCAGAGAAGGGTATTTCCCAGATACTGCAATAGACAATTTCCAAGTGACATAATATGATGTGACTAGTTGACATAATGCATATATAGAGACATATATTAACTTTCCTACCATGCACAGTAACTACAGGACAAAGCTAATGATCACTGACAGCAATAAAAAGCTCTAATTTACTGGGCTCTTACCATGCTCTGGGTAGGACACTAACTCTTTACACAAATTGTTATTTACATTTAATCATCCCAACAGGCCTAATGAGATGTGAGACTCATCATCCGTTCACTACCAGACACCTGGGGCTCCCCACAAGTTATGTGATGGACAGGTGGTGGGATAGGTCTGAAACCCAACCTTCTCATTAATGAAGCTTACAGTCTTCAGTGAAGAATCAAGAGAGATACGAAACAGATAAGCAGTAAATGAGGGAGAGGGGTACTGAAGCATTTTAGGCAACAAGGAAGACAGAACTCATCACAAAGGAAAACTTCAACTGACCCGGAGAGCTCTTTACAATCCCTTAAGATTCCCTAGCATCAATAATGTATCCACACTATCTAAGCTCCAATGAACCTTAAAGTTCTGAGCACATAAAGTGTCTGCTAGAATTTAGGCATTTCAAGCACTCAGTTTAGAGATAGTGGTGATATTTTATTATTTACATTTTATAAAAGCCTTTCTTTGCCTTGTGTTTAAAGGTGATTAAAGGTAATCAGGGTAGAGAACCCAAGACTGAATTAATAATAGCTTTAAAAGAGGGGGGGAGGGAGTACAAGGTACACACCAGCACATATTGGGTAGTTCCCATCTCTAGCCATATGGTGCTGCCTTATACCATGCCAGGAATTTTTCCAGCTAGAAAGCCATTAACAGATGTGTCCCCTCTACCATAGACCTCCAGAATCTCAAGCCAAAATAAAACCTTTTTCTTTTTAATCTGTTCCAAGTATTTCATTATAATACTATAAAAATACTATATTATATTAATACAGTGGGAACAATAATAAATCTATATGATTGGGATACTGGGGAGATGCAGCAAACACTTTGAAAGGCAAGTTATTCTTACTGCTGTAGTAGTGCGTGTTCATGTACACTACATAGATGTGTACTAATATAATACACATATACTAGAATTACCTTTTTAGATTGTACATTTGTGCCTGTTCTGCTAGAGTTAACAGTCCCTTTCCTATCTCCAGATCTTGAGTAATCTTGAATCTGCACAATGTGGACATAATCATTATATATATATATATATATATATATATATATATATATATATATATATATATATATATTTTTTTTTTTAACATTATCTGCCCTGCCCTTCCTTGACTTCTGGGGAAACTGAACACAAAATAAAAGAAGAAACAGAGTTCTTTTTAACTAGCCACCCCAGGGCAGTCCTCTTTAGAAAGCACAAGATGATCTCCCCATTAGAAGGGCAATTATTTTCCTGGACAGTCAATCATGTATCCATGCAAGTCTCAAGAGAACAATGTCAGTTTTACCAGCGCATTCTAAAAGCTAAGGGATAGGAAGTCACTCTGTTTTTTCAACTTCGACTTTGGTCTGTCATCTGATACAGGGTCTTGCTATATAACTTTGACTTTGGCCTGTTATTTGATACAGGGTCTTGCTGTGTAACTTTGCTTTCTCCGTACTGGCACTATACCTAGCTGTTTTTTTTTTGTTTTTTGTTTTTTGTTTTTAACATTAAACCACTAGGAACCAACAAATTTCTTATGCTTATGTATGAATACAGACTTACAATAATTTTAACCATGCCTGATTATTCATTTTAAATTATATTTAAAAATAAAAATAATGAGTGAGTGGTGGTGGTGCATACCTTTAATCCCAGCTCTTGAAAGGCAGAGGCAGGCAGAGCTCTGAGTTCAAGGTCACCCTGGTCTATAGAGTCAATTCCAGGACAGCCAGGGCTACACAGTGAAAATATGTCTTGAAAAACCAATAAATAAATAAAATATAAATATAATAAAAATAATAAAAACAATGAAATCATATCATAACATCTTACTACATTTGGACAAGAGAACATTTAATTGTATCATTATTTTTGACAATGAACTATTACCAGCAATCAAATTAAATGCTTTCATGTTAGCATTAATGCAGATTAGAATTTATAAATATAATAGCCAACTATGAACATTAGTGACCTCTGGAAAGTAGAATTAGTTAGGAAGTAAGAGGGTCTCAATCCACATTGTACATTCCTGTATTATTTCAAGTTTTACAACCATCTTGTTCTACTTTTTAAACATTTATAAAGATTCACCCATCCCCCCAAATGAAAAGGTTAGTGTCATGTTACCTAACATTGTAAAAAACTAAGATGTCAAAAATCTTGTGATTTCCCCCCCTCCATTTCTTCTCCTAAATATTTTCTTGGAGCTCATTAACACTTATTTAAAGAAATTGAATTTCCCGGCCCCACACACATATACATATAATTTTTGGGGGGAGGGTTTACTAGTTAAAAGAAATTGATGTTTTTCTAGAGGACCTAGATCCAATTCTCAGCACTTATGTCAGATGGCTCACAGTGCTATAACTCCAGTCTCAGGGGATTATAATGCCCTTTTCTGGCTTCCACAGATAACCTCTTACACATAGCAGATACACAGACAGACAGACAGACAGACAGACAGACAGACAGCAGATGGATGGACGGACGGACAGATGGACAGATGGACAGACAGGCAGGCAGCAGATAAGACACACACACACACACATACAGAGATCTTTTTCTTCTGCAGTAAAAAGAGCTATGCAGTAACAGAGTTTGGTGTGTCTTCAGAATCTCTCACAGAACAGCAGACTATGACCGTATTTACCATTTAGAAGTGCAAGCAACTTTAAAACAGAATGGTACTTCAGCCCCAATTTAAGAGGAACTTTCTCATACCAGATAAAAATTAAACTCTCAGATAGACAGATGATAGATAGATAGACAGACAGATAGATAGACAGATAGACAGACAGACAGACAGACAGACAGTAGACAGATAGGTGATAGATATCTTCAAAGCCTTCCTTAGTAATACATTTTGAAATTTTAATAAGATTTGCTGCAATCTTATATAAATCCTTAAACTGTCTCAAGCTGGTTGTCTGGATTTGCATACTCCTGACATAATCCCAAGTAATCTAAACACTGTCACATTCACAGATATACATACATGGGAAAGAATACCTCTTCCCAATAGCATGCTAAGGCTTGTTTTTACGATCCAGGGGTTTGAATCATTATGCGGTTCCATGTCCACTGAGCAGTTATCTCCATCTTTTTTTTTATACATTTTTGAGGTTCACAGTGTGGCCTTGGACTCACTGTAGCCCAGGCATACCTAAAGTTTTATCCTCCTTCCTGACCTCCCATGTAGCCAGAATTACAAGCCTGTGCCATCAAGCCTGGCAAGCCAGCTACCTATCAATGCCATCACTGCAGGAGTAGGCTAGTTATTGTCAGAGAGATCGTGTTACAACATCCATTTGTCCCCAGCTTGCTCACTTGGCTTTGCCTCTTTTGCCTTCTCTCCACTAGGGAGGATAGAGCAGAAATACCTCACAGAAGCTCACAACTGAACAATCTCCCATACTCTCCTCAAGAATTGTGAACAAACAAACAAACAAACAAATAAACAAACCTGTTCCTTGTTACCTATTTACTTGTGCT
Source organism: Apodemus sylvaticus (assembly GCF_947179515.1). Taxonomy (NCBI): domain Eukaryota; kingdom Metazoa; phylum Chordata; class Mammalia; order Rodentia; family Muridae; genus Apodemus; species Apodemus sylvaticus. Next base: position 105,557,910 of record NC_067482.1, read on the forward strand.
CTGCTATCCTGCTTAGAACAGTAAAATTAAAAGAGCCTCAATAAAGGCTTTTTTGGTTCTGTTTTTAAAAATGGAGTCTAGTTTATCAAGCTGACGTTTGAATGTTTAAGGATGTGAAACCTGGGATTTGGAACATGCTCCAAAGGCTTGTCTATTGAAGGTTTGATCACCAGCTGGTGACTCTGTAGGAAGGTGGTGGAACTTCATGAGGAAGGATGTAGCAAGAAGTAGTCCTTGGGTAGCATGGCCTTGCTGGGACCCTGGCCCCTTCCTCTATGTCTTCTGCTTTCTTGACACTAGGAGGCAAAGAGCCTCCATTGCCTACTCTCCCGGTACCTTGATGTTCTGCCTCATAAAAGTCCTAAGAACAATGGAACTTGCTGCAGACTGAACTTCCAAAATGAGCCAGAATGAACTTTTCCTCCTATTGAATTGTTTAGCTCGGGTATTCTGTCATGATGACATGCTGTTTAACTCAAGTGATGAGCACCTAGGCCATGCTATAAGTTAAACATTTTATTTATCTTTTTTCTTTTCTTGAGATGTTTAGATCTGAAGAAAGAACTATTGAAATGTAAATATTTCAAAATATTTTTATCAAATTCATTTTGGAAAATCTATTATGTGGGCAACAGAAATAAGCTTTAAATAATCATATTTCAAAATAGCTTGCCTCTTGAACTTTAGGATAGTATATTTATCAAAGAAAATGTATACTTTCAAGTAAACTCTCATTCATGTCGCAACCAATGGCAAGTTGAACTACTCAACCATGCAAGGGCTGTCCCTACTCAGATCTCTGGGATGAAGTCAGACGGTCACTCTGCGATTTTGAGAACATTATGGCCTGAACAGACCACATTTCTCCCAAATAGCCCATTACAACACTAAATGAGGCCCAACAGGAAATACTGAGGTAATGATGAGTCTTCTGGTTTCTGAGCTCTTTTCCAACACTATCAAGACTATGGTCTTCCTTTTCTTAAATTAAAATACTGAAGAATGGTGTTAAAAGCAAATCCCAAACTTTACAAGCTATCTCCTAGATAAAATGCAAAGTTCTTAGATTTATTTGAAACCTAAAGCAAAAATCCTTCAAGGAAATATGAGCCCCATATTGGGCTGGGTAAAATGTTAGCTGCAGGTGTAAGAATTCGGCTTTGATCTCTAGTTCCCCCATAAAAAGCCAGGTTCACCAGGTATCCCTCAACAGAAGAGTGGATGCAAAAAATGTGGTGTATATACACAATGGAGTACTATTCAGCCATTAGAAACAATGAATTCATGAAATTCTTAGGCAAATGGATGGAGTTGGAGAACATCATACTAAGTGAGGTAACCCAGTCTCAAAAGATGAATCATGGTATGCACTCACTAATAAGAGGTTATTAACCTAGAAAACTGGAATACCAAAAACATAATCCACACATCAAATGAGGTACAAGAAGAACGGAGGAGTGGCCCCTTGTTCTGGAAAGACTCAGTGAAGCAGTATAGAGCAAAATCAGAACAGGGAAGTGGGAAGGGTTGGGTGGGAAAACAGGGGGAGGGAAGGGGACTGATGGGACTTTCGGGGAGTGGGGGTCTAGAAAAGGGGAAATATTTGAAATGTAAATAAAAAAATATCTCGAATAATAATAATAAAAAAAGCCACGTTCAGTGGCATAAGCCAGCACTGGTGCAGGGACAGACATAGGCAGGTCCTGGGGACTAGCTGGCTAGCCCAACCAGCCAAAATAATGAGTTCTAGAGTCACAAGAAACCCTGACTCAGAAACTTAGGGAGAGGGTTTTGACAACATCTGGCACCAACTTCTGGCTTCCACATGTACATTACAGGTGAATCCCCCACAAATGTGCATGCCTATACACCCGATACATACATGTGCCTATACACCCAATACATACATACATACATAAACATTTAAACAAGCCCAGAATCCAAGCTCACAATTAAATATAAGAAGCAGAAGTCTGAGAAGATTGGTACATCCCAAAAATCCTAGCAGGTGACAAGATAACACGTGGGTTACACAGTGAGATCCAAATGGGGTGAGACGGGAGTTAAGTCATCAGGACCCTGAATTAAATGGCTTCCTGGAGACGATCTGGACCAGTTATTGGTACCTTTTCATCACCCCATTACAACTCTGTCATCCCCACCATGTAGACAACTGCACTTAACCTTGTGCAACAACCTGAAAATCTGAACCAAATGAAGAATTCAGAGCTGAAAACATTCTACTTCTAGGCATAAACTTTTTTGAAGTGCTAGGATTGAACATGCTGAGTTACACTTCCAACCCCTGTGGTATTTTCCACTACAGTCTACTCAAAGAGCATCTTCTGCAGCTTTCCCTGGCTACTCTGCTGGAATGACCTTTGTAAACTCTCCATTCCATGAGAATGTCATGCATAGTTGTCTTTGTGATCTCATTCCCAGAAATTAATATACTCTATTGTATCTATTGCAGGATACTGAGGAGTGCTACTCCTTGTCATGTTCACAGTAATTACAAAGTGCTCTCACTTTCAGATTCTATAGGGTTAAGATATGGAGCATGAACAATAAACAAGAGAAACCAGTGTCAGGGAACAATCAGACCTGTGAACGGAAGAAACTGAGGTGAGAGGGGTAGAATGGCAAGTGAAGGCATCGCAGGAAGGAAGGTCAGACACAGCGTGTGAGGAAATTGCAGGGCACGGTAACCTCCATGGTGCGCTGAGAGGAGGGCTTCAGGCACTGTGGAGAACAGATGCAGACATCCTCATTCAGACACTTCCTGGTTGGCCTGAGAAACTGCAAAGAAGCCACTGCAGCTATAGCAAAATGACTGGGCCAGAAAGGCAGTCAGAAGGGGTGGTGAGGGGTCAGTGATTTCCGCTTCTGGGAACCAAATCTATGATAAATATTTCTCTTTTTTTCTCTTAACTAGGACATCCCAATGGCAGGTGAAGAAATATCAAGAATTAGGACTATGTTTGTTTGTTTGCCTATTTTTTTTTTTGAGTCCATCGGATTTGGCATTCAAGCTCTGGTCCATGGAAAGAGAATGGAAGTCATGTATGCAACTTCTACAAAGAGGAGTGTTCCTCCCTGTGTCTCAATCCAAGTCTAGAGTGGAAGCAGCTATCTTACTCACTACTGACAAGCAACAAGAGAAAAGGCATGCTTCATACAGTTGTTGGTAGAGGCACTTCATGTGTGCATCAATGTATTAGGCTAAATTAGTTGATGTGTCCTAAGTTACAGTAAGGAATGGGGAAGAACCAGCTCTAAATCCAGAATGGACTTCCAAGGCATGCTTAGCACCCTAAGTCACTGCTAATAGGAAAACTCAATGGTAATTTTGTTTAGAGAAGTATACATTGTGATGATGTAAATTATTGTAGAAATAATTCTCTAGTGATGCTTTTCAGGAGCTATAGATGTCAGTAGCTAAGAAGCTCATAAATCATGTAGAATTACAGTTCCTCTCTAATACAGTGAAACCTGTCACTGTCTGGGGTGATGAGAGGTGGAAGCAGGCTTAGCTCTACTGGGATGAAGGAAGAAGCAGCAGTGGTCATTCCCAGATAGAAATAAGCAAGTGGCCCAGGAGGGGATAAACATATGTTTATCTACATATCTGAGACAAACAATGTGACAGTCTCAGTGTGAAGACTCCTGTCAAGCCGTAAGTGTCTAATCTTCCTAGCTTTAGGCTCACTGTACCTCACTGCTAATAGCCTTCCAAGCCTTAGTCATTGCAACTCTACTTCCTCCAAAGAGATGTTTTTTTCTAATGGATCCAGGGTCTCTGAGTTTTAGAACCTCAGAGAGAGAGCCACAGCCTGCAGGCAGCCAGCTCACAGGAGCCACCACAGATTAGGCACTGCTGGGATAGCTCCTGGCCCAAGATTCAGCTACTCCCTAACACGGGACAGCAGCATATGCCAGTGTTGTCCTGTGTCGGGCCTAACCAAAACTAATTAATACAGAACAGAATAACAAACATGGGCTCCATTCAGTGTCATTACCTTCGTCACAGAGCAGTCACCATCATAGTAGTCCTGGGGGGGCGGGGGGCGGGGCTGCATCTGTGTGCAGAGAGGCACAGCCTCTGAAGTCCAACAGACCAGATGTAAAGTCCAGCACTGCCATTTGCCAGCTGCACGAGTGTGCGGGTCCTGAGCCTGCTCAGCTAATTACATGGATACCAGCCGCACTGGGTAGCTGCTGCTCCTGAGAGTGGGATGGGAGCGTCACGACAGGCGTCCAGCACACAGGAACTGTTCCATGAGTGTTTCCCATTCTTACAGAAGCCAAATCATGAAGCTCATGCCAGTCGTAGTGCTTACTGAACTGGTGTAGTTTTTACCAAGTATCTACAGAGCATCTGCTCGGCACCAGACATGTGCTAGGTGTTAGAGACAAGGGAGGAATAACATGGGTATTGTTATCAATACATGATGAGGGAAGTAGCTGTCCTTCCACAAGTAACAAGCCACATGATGACAGGGAATTCATTCCATAACATTTAATCATGCACAAAATATTGTCTAATTTCCACAGCCCTGGTGAGTGCGCTCTCCCTGGAAAATCTGCAAAGTCTACTCCTCATCTTCTCTGTTTCTTTCTCACAAAACCAGCCAGATGGAAATGATGGCCTCTCAGTCCATAATCCCCCAGTCCGGGAGGAAACTGTTTCATTGATTTTGTTTCGAGATGGGGTCTTGTTTAGCCCATATGACCTCAAATTTACTAGTATCCAAGGCTGACCTTGAACCTTTAATTCTCCAGCACCCACATTCCAAGGCTGGAATTTCAGACCTGCACCACCAGCCCCATTTTACAGGTGTTAGGATCAAACCAGGCCTCATGAATGCTCAACAAGCATCCTTCACTCACACACATCCTTTATCATCTCCAGCCAAGTCATTAAGCTTGGCTTCATAAACAGCTCCTTTCTTCATCAGCTCAAAAGCTGCTTGATAACAATATTCCATTGCTCTCCATGAACACCTAGCACGTGTCTGTCACAGAGTGGATGCTCCATAGATACTTGGTAAAACTGCACCAGCTTAAAAAAACAAAGTGACTCCCACCAGTTTCAAGAATCTGTTCTCAGTTCCATGATTCTGATGGCAGAGTGAATTTCAAAGGCATTCAGTGCCGGTACGTCTCGCCTGAGAGACTGTCAGTTTAGTTTGTGTAGTCCACAGGGTCCTAGTTAACACTGTGTTAGACTGATAACTTTGTTGTTACAAATATGAAATTAATTCAAGTTTAAGTTTTGCCTGCTGTGTCACCTCAATTGAAAAGGGAACACACAAAGCTATCAGAGAAGAATAACAGGTAGTTTGATGCTCAGTGAAGAGTTTATTTTATTTTTATTAGATATTTGCTTTATTTACATTTCAAATGTGAACCTCTTTCCATGTGATGCCACCAAAAGCTCCCTATCCCATCGCCCTTCCCCTGCTCATCCCCCCCCCCCAATTTCCTGACTTGCATTCTCCTACTCTGGGGAAGTGAGCCTTCACAAGACCAATGGCCTCTCCTCTCATTGATGTCTGAAATGGTCATCTTCTGCTATATGTAGCTGGAACCATGGGACCCTCCATGTGTAGTCTTTGGTACTTTAGTCCCTGTGAGCTCTGGGGGTACTGGTTGGTACATGTTATTGTTCCTCCTGCAGAGCTGCAAACCTCTTCAGCTCCTTGGGTCCTCTCTCTAGCTGTTCCACTGGGGACCCTATTCTCATTCTATTGGTCATCTGTGAGCCATGAATGTTTTGATCCACTTTCCAATAAGGATCAAAGTATCCACACTTTGGTCTTCCTTCATCTTGAGCTTCATGTGGTCTGTGAGTTGTATCATGGGTATTACCAGCTTTTGGACTAATAGCCACTTCTCAGCGATTGCATACTGTGTGTGTTCTTTTGATTGGATTACCTCACTCAGGATGATATTTTCTAGCTCCATCCATTTGCTTAAAAATTTCATGAATTCATTGTTTTTAATAGCTGAGTAGTACTCCACTGTGTAAATGTATCACATTTTCTGTATCCATTCCTCTGCTGAGGGACAACTGGGTTCTTTCCTGCTTGGACCAATGGAATAGAATTGAAGATCCAGAAATGAATCCACACACCTATGGTCACTTGATCTTCGACAAAGGAGCCAAAAACATCCAGTGGAAAAAAGATAGCCTTTTCAACAAATGGTGCTGGATCAATTGGAGGTCAGCATGCAGAAGAATGCGAATTGATCCATTCTTATTTCCATGTACTAAACTTCACTCCAAGTGGATCAAGGACCTCCATGTAAAACCAGACACACTGAAACTAATAGAAAAGAAACTGGGGAAGACCCTTGAGGACATGGGCACAGGGGAAAAGTTCCTGAACAGATCACCAATAGCTTATGCTTTAAGATCAAGAATTGACAAATGGGACCTCATAAAATTACAAAGTTTCTGTAAGGCAAAGGACACTATTAAAAGGACAAAACGGCAACCATCAAATTGGAAAAGGATATTCACCAACCCCATATCTGATAGAGGGCTAATATCCAATATATACAAAGAACTCAAGAAGTTAGACCCCAGGGAACCAAATAACCCTATTAAAAATGCGGTATAGATCTTAACAAAGAATTTTCACCTGAAGAAATTAGGATGGCCGAGAGGCACCTTAAGAAGTGCTCAACATCATTAGTCATTAGGGAAATGGAGATCAAAACAACCCTGAGATTTCACCTTACACCAGTCAGAATGGCTAAGGTCAAAAACTCAGGAGACAGCAGGTGTTGGCAAGGATGTGGAGAAAGAGGAACACTCCTCCACTGCTGGTGGGGCTGTAAGATGGTACAACCACCGTGGAAATCAGTCTGGAGGTTCCTCAGAAAACTGGACATGAGACTTCCAGAGGACCCTGCTATACCTCTCCTGGGCATATACCCAAAGGATTCCCCGGCATTCAATAAAGACACATGCTCCATTATGTTCATAAAATCTTCCATATTATTAATAGGATAGCCCATTAAGCCCCACTTAAAGTATTCCACTGCTTTCCAAATCCAAAGTCCTCAAATCCACATTTCTAGACAAAAGCATGGTCAGGACTATCACAGCAATACCCCAGTCCCTGGTAGCAATTTCTGTCTTAGTTAGGGTTTTACTGCTGTGAACAGACACCATGACCAAGACAGGTCTTATAATGAATAACATTCAATTGGACTGGCTTAAAGGTTCAGAAGTTCAATCCATTATCAAGGTGGGAACAGGACAGCATCCAGGCAGGCATGATGCAGGAGGAGCTGAGAGTTTTATATCTTTATCTAAAGATTACTAGTGGAAGACTCTCACTTTTTCTTCCATTACAGGTATATCTATATGTATGTGTATGCATATGTATATATGATATCTATATATATATATGTTCATATATATGTACATATTTATGTCTGTGTGTTTATGTGTGTGTGTGTGTGTGTGTGTATGTGTGTGTGTGTGTGTGTGTGTGTGTATAATGGTTTCCAGGGTTGTGTTTTGCAGAATGCTGGGTGTCTGTCTGTACAGATATTTATTTGTGTCTCTGTATCTATAGATGTTTCTTGGTGGGGGTAACTCTTTTTTCTCCTGGTACTTTTTTGCTTTGTCCAATTTTGGCTGACTTGGTTATTTGCTTTTATATTATCTTATTATCATTTTAATTCTAATGAAAGGGGGAAAGGATGAAATTTGGGTGGGTGGGAAGTTGAAGAGGATATGGATGGAGATGGAGATGGGAAACTGTAATCAGTATATATTGTATGAAAAAAATCTATTAAAAACAATGCTATGATACTTCATCAGTGGGGCGGGGCTAAAATATGTATATTGAATTTTTTATAGTGGCTTTCTGGTATCTGAGTGAGAATGAAACAGGGAGGAATTAGGACAAAGAATATATATTTCCAGTTAGAATGTTCTGATTGTCTTAGTCTATCATCTGCTGCTATAACACAATGCCACACAGTGGAAAAAGAGAAACAATTTTTTTTTTCGGAAATGACAATTGCTGGGTGCAGCAACTAAAATCCTAACTTACAAGCCTTATTAAATCTAAGTCCTACGATGGTGAAACCTGACAGATCCGCCATTGAAACCAGGAGACACTCATGGCAACATCTTATTTTTACACTATCCCAATCCAAAAGGACCCTCTATCTCTCACCTCCTCCTCTCTTCCCCTCTCCAAACTGGAAGTCACTCCTACTTGCCCAGTGATTGGCTCCTTTATTCATTAGGGGATTGGTTCACAAGAAGTCACCTGAGTTGGAGTGAACTTCTTGTGAACCAATCCCTTAATAGATTCTGGCTATTATAAATAGGGCTGTTAGCCGGGCGGTGGTGGCACACGCCTGTAATCCCAGCACTCTGGGAGGCAGAGGCAGGCAGATTTCTGAGTTTGAGGCCAGCCTGGTCTACAGAATAAGTTCCAGGACAGCCAGGGCTATACAGAGAAACTCCATCTTGAAAAAAACAAAAACAAAAAACAAAAACAAAAAATAAATAGGGCTGTTATGAACATAGTGGAGCATGTGTCCTTATTACATGCTGGGGAATCCTCTGGGTATATGCCCAGGAGAGATATAGCAGGGTCCTCCAGAAGTGTCATGCCCAGTTTTCTGAGGAACCGCCAGACTGATTTCCAGAGTGGTTGTACCAGGTCAGGATAAGATAGACTATCTAAATAGTCCCATAATCCCTAAAGAAATAGAAGTGGTCATTGACAGTCTCCCAACCCCCAAAAGCAAAAAAGCACGGGACCAGATGATTTTAGTGCGGAATTCTATCAGACCTTCAAAGAAGACCTAACACCAATACTCTTCAAACTATTCCACAAAATAGAAATAGAAGGAACACTACCCAACTCATCCTTTGAAGCCACAATTACACTGATACCAAAACCACATAAAGATCTAACAAAGAAAGAGAACTTCAGACTAATTTCCGTGATGAATATCGATGCAAAAAAAATCAATAAAATTCAATAAAATTCTTGAACTCAGGAGACAGCTTGTGTTGGCGAGGATGTAGAGAAAGTAGAACACTCCTCCACTGCTGGTAGGATTGCAAGCTGGTACAAACACTCTGGATTTCAGTTTAGCAATTCCTCAGAAAACTGGGCATGATACTACTGGAGGGCCCTGTTATACAGCTCCTGAGCATATACCCAGAAGATTCCCCAGCATGTAATAAGGACACATGTTCCACTATGTTCATAGAAGCCCTATTTATAATATCCAGAAGCTGGAAAGAACCAAGATGTCCCTCAACAGAGGAATGGATACAGAAAATGTGGTACATTTACACAATGGAATACTACTCAGCTATTAAAAACAATGAATTCATGAAATTCTTAGGCAAATGGGTGGAACTGGAAAATATCATCCTAAGTGAGGTAACCCAATCACAAAAAAACACACATGGAATGCAGTGACTGATAAGTGGATATTAGTCCAGAAGCTTGGAATACCCAAGACACAATTCATATATCAAATGATGCCTAAGAAGAAGGAAGGAGAGGTCCCTGGTTCTGGAAAGGAGCAGTGTAGGGAAATACCAGGACAAGGAAGAGGTTGACTGGGGAACAGGGGGAGGGAAAAGAGGGCTTATGGGACTTTCAGGGAGGGGGGGACCAGGAAAGGGGAAATCATTTGAAATGTAAATAAAGAATATATCTAATAAAAAGAAATGTAAATAAAGAAAATATCTAATTATTAATATCTAATAATTAGTTAATTAACTAAATGCAAATCATTTTCAAAACCAAGTAAGATATACAGAAGATATATTTTGATAGGAAAAGGGGGTAGAAAAATTTTTATTAAGGAAAAAATATTAAAAAAACTGAAAAAAACCACCTAAAGCAGAAAATATTGACCATTGATATTTATGATTAATCCAACAAGTCCAAGTGCAATAAAACTGCTAACAGCCTTTATGAAAACACTCATGGATAAGGCTCAGCAGAGCTTGTGAGTGGTGGAAGCCATTGCTATTCTGAGCAGAAAGGAACCTGGCAAAGCTGCCTTGGCTTTGGGTGCTCCACCTCTCCAAACAGACTCTTTTCTCCCCCCCAGGCGGGCCGTCTCTGGATGGCCTTTCCCTCAGTCTCTGCTCCACACTTTGTCTCTGGGTCTACTCCTATGGGTATTTTGTTTTTTATATATTGGTTAGAGGACACCAATATCCTCTAACCACCTATTCATCCAACAAATTTCTCTATTTCTTCCTTTTCCCAAACATGTTTCTTGAAACAGGTTCTCTCATAGACTTGAAGGTTGGCAAGCTAGTCATCAAGCCCCAAGGACCCTGACTGAGCCCTCCCTCCCCCCAACACAGGGATTGCATAGAAAGGCATGTATCCAACCAAACCCTTTCCTATACACTAATTGTTAAAGAGACACAGTTAAATGAAAAATATGTACATGTGCAACACAGACATTTTTTTCCCACATTTCCAATCTAGAATTGATTGAATCCATAGCTATTGAACTAGTGGATAAAAAGACTCAGTATAACTATATTTTCAGCAGCAAGCATCAAGAATCAATAGTATCCCTTAGAGCAAAGATCACAGTTGTTTGTCTTTTGAGGCAGGGTCTCATAATTTATCTCAGGCTAAACTGGAACTTATCATGGTCTCAAACTCCTTATCCACATACCTCATTCTCACAAGTACCAAGATGATAAAGCAGGGCCACCATTTCTAGCCTAAAATTAGTTTTGTTTTTCTTTTTCTGCTGTTTTTATGTGTATGAGTATTTTGCATGAGTATATATGTTCCATGTATGTGGCTGGTGCCCTAGAGGCCAGAAAGAATCAGATCTCCTGGAACAAGAATTACTGACAGTTCTGAGCTGCCATCTGGATGCTGGGAACTGACCTTGAATCCTCTAGAGGAGCCAACATAGAAGCGAAGTCACCTCTCCATTCTTTAGAAAATATTTTTTAAATTGTAGTTCCAGTAAAAGAACCAGGGCTCCTTGGAGAAAGAAATCACTTCAGTGTCGAAGAAAGGTAAGTATAGGATGGCCCTAGAGCCATCAATCTAACAGTAATGAAATGTTCAAAACAGCAGCAAACTCTATCAAACAGACATAAAATATAAATTGATAATTTTGACATCAAAATGAATGAGAGCAGAAAGTTCCTCATTATAGCTGAATGTCAAATAATTGATATAGAAAGACTGCAAGAGACCCATGAAGTTACCAATTCAGATTTAAAATAACAACACATATGAAACCTGTGAATGGAACAAGCTCGATGAGAAATAAGATACTTATCTAGCCTTAAAGCATTGCCTCACAAGGTACTTATTCTTTATCAAAGGGAAAATAATAAATGTGGTCTTCAACCCACTAGACAATTCAACTGGACATTCCATAAGACAACTGACCTTCAGACTTTCAATACCTTAAACAATAAAGAAAAATCAGAAGTGTTTTCCTAGATGGAAGGAGGCTGAGCCTGCCTTTCTAGTTCAAGATAATCAGCGAGGACTGAGCAGCCCAGGCTTCTCAATATAATCAAGCAGAGATGCAAATCGAAAAGAAGGAAAAATAAGGAACGCTCTTGAGTGAGGAGCAGGTTGGGATGACACTGTGTGCTCCAGGAGGAGCCTAACAGAAAACAAGCACCTGCAGGCGACTCTCAGTACTGTCACTTAAATTAGAACACAGTATTATGTCAGCACACTATAATTATTTGGAAGAATATTCTTCTTGTGCTTTAGAATTGAGGGCTACAGGAATAATGTTTGCAACCTATTTTTAAATGATTCAGGACAAAGTAATAGTAACTGTGTATCTGTAGAAAATAAAGCAAAGTGTCCAAATACTAAAATGAGTGAAACTTGTGGGTTATTTTATTTTGTTAGAAGTTATTTTAAAAGTGAAAGCAACGCCAATTAAATTTTTAATTTAAAGGACAAGTACCAAGAGCTAGATTATATTTACTTTGTTTATAATTTAAGTTCTTACAAGAATTTCATAAGATGTATCTTGATCATACAGACACTCTCAACCCTTCCCAGATTTACACCCTTACCCACCCACTCAACTCTGTAACCTCATTCTCTTTAAATCTATGGAATCTAATTTGTGCTGCCCACATACTTGTGACTGTGTGGTAAATCACTAGAGCATTGTTGATCAATGGACGTTGGCCTTTAAATAAAATACTTTCCATCTCCAGGAGCTATCTATGAACTGATACTAGCTTCTCAGCTGAGATAGGACTCAGTGCCCACGCCCCCTGTCCATGCTGGGATTCTGTCTGGCTTGAGCCTGTGAGGGTCTGATGCACGATGTCTTTGCCACTGTGCAGCTGTCCTATTGTGCTCAGAAAACAATTTCCTTGTTGTCATTTTAAAAGTTTTTATACTATAATCTAGGCAAATTAAAGTCATGCTATATCTACACAGTTAATAATTTGTGTTAGTGAAAAAAGTACTTTCAACCAAGTTCACTGAGATTCATAAATGTCTACTTTATGCCTTTGTGAGTAAAAACTGGTATTTGATATTTTCAGTCAATACATTCACATTTTAAGGCATACTTTGGATTAAACTAGTAACTATTCTGAAAATGAGTAGTTTAACTTTTCAATTTTCTTATTAGTAATTATAAGCATAAAAGTAGCAAGATTTATTTAATCTCTGATATATCCCCACAATTACTAAAAACAGGCATTCCGCCAGGCAGTAGTGGCACACGCCTTTAAACCCAGCACTTGAGAGGCAGAGGCAGGCAGATTTCTGAGTATGAGGCCAGCCTGGGCTACAGAGTGAGTTCCAGGACAGCCAGGGTGATACAGAGAAACCCTGTCTCGAAAAACCAGCCAACCAAACAAACAAACAAAAACAAAAAACAAAAAAACCCAAGCATTTACCTTCATTTATACATTTTTCAATCAAGCATTCATAAAAATAAAGTATATGCGCTAGGAAGATGTCTCAAAGATGTCACAGAGCACGACACCCTGAGTTGCTCACTAGCAGAGCCCAGTGGAAGGAGAGGAGGACTGACTCTCACAAATCGTCCTCTGACCGCCACACACTTGAGTGCCCATCGTGCACATACATATAACAAAAACCCACAAAGCACACTATGCACTGGTCAATTTTTCAGTTTGCAAAATTCAAGTTTATAATATTGAACAAGTATATTGCACAGACTTGAGAACTATCACATTCAGAATCCATTTAAACTCATATTCTCAGATGAAGTAACCATATGGGAAGTAATTTCTCATCAATGAACAGCCTGGGTATTCAACACTGCCACTAAGACTAATGCAGGAATTAAATCATAATGCACCAAAGCTAAAATCTACTTCTTAAAATGCCCTGAGATTAACTTCACTGGCATGAACCTAAATATACTGATTACCACACTCAGCATTTCTGAGATGAATAAAAGCCCCACTGGTTACCCTAACCCTCATCCTCTGTATCCAGGAAATTTGTATTCCCAGTGCAGAGGGGAACTCTGTGCATCTCATTTGGCCCAGATTCTTTTTTTCTCATAAAAATATGCTCCCTTCATTTGGTAGCAGAGGAGAGAAAATGGATCTCACAAATAACCCCACCATCTTTTAAAGCTTTTAAGTAGACAAGGATAACAGAAACTCACCCAAAGCAGGGTTGCTTATGTAAGGGAGAGATAGAACATGCACACATTCATTTCCTGTGCAAGGAAGCAAACTCACAAAGAATTGCATTTGGCAGAAATGATGCAGAAGCACCATTTACTAGCAAGACTATCTTTAACCTGCTGTCTCTTGGGAGTGCAGTTCTACAATGTCAATTAAGCAAGCCCTCCTCTGAGCATATCCCCAAATAACAAGGCTCCCTCCCCCAACCCTGCCTGGCAAACAAGTATCTACCAAATCAAGTTTGGAAAGTACATAAAAATTTATCAATAGGAAATTATGTTCAAGAGTATAAACACAAAATAATCTTCCATGTGATCTTTGTAAGAATGTTAATATAAAGATCTTAATGAATACTCATCAAATATACACAGCAGCAGTAGTTAGCCTCCACAGCCTAGAGAAGAAAGCAGGGAGTCATACAGACCCTAAGAGAACACAAATGTCAGCCCAGGCTACTATACCCAGCAAAACTCTCAATTACCATAGATGGAGAAACCAAGATATTCATGACAAAACCAAATTTACACAATATCTTTCCACTAATCCAGCCCTACAAAGGATGATAGATGGAAAACTCTAACACAAGGAAGGGAACTACACTCTTGAAAATCAAGAAAGTAATCATCTTTCAACAAACTCAAAAGAAAATAACCACCCAAACATAAAAATAACATAAAAAATAACAGGAAGCAACAATTATTGGTCCTTAATATCTCTTTACATCAATGGACTCAATTCCCTAATAAAAAGACATAAACTAACAGACTGGATATATAAATAGGACCCAGCATTTTGCTACAAAGAACTTAAGAAGTTAGACTCCACAGAACCAAATAACCCTATCAAAAAATAGGGAACAGAGCTAAACAGAGTAATTGTCAATTGAGGAAACTCAAATGGCCCCATCTAAAGAAATGTTCAACAACCTTGTCATCAGGAAAATGCAAATCAAAACTACCCTGAGATTCTACCACACACCAGTCAGAATGACTAAGATCAAATACTCAGGTGACAGCAGATACTGTTGGGAATGTGGAGAAAGAGGAGCACTCCTCCATTGTTGGTGGGATTGCAAGCTGGTACAAGCACCCTGGAAATCAGTCTGGCAGTTCCTCAGAAAATTGGACCCAGCTATACCACTCCTGGGCATATACCTAGAAGATACTCCAACATTTAATAAGGACACATATTCCACTACATTCATAGCAGCCATATTTATAATAGCCAGAAACTGGAAACAATCCAGATGTCCCTCAACAGAGAAATGAATACAGAAAATGTGGTACATTTACACAATGGAGTACTACTCAGCTACCAAAAACAATGAATTCATGTAATTCTCAGGCAAATGGATGGAGTTAGAAAATATCATCCTGAGTAAGGTAACCCAATCACAAAAGAATACACACAATATGCACTTGCTGATAAGTGTATATTAGCCCAAAAGCTACCCATTTGACCATAAGGAGTGGCACTATTAGGAAATGCAGCCTTACTGAATTAGGTTTGGCCTTGTTGGAATGGATGTGGCTTTGCTGGAGTAGGTGTGGCCTTGTTCCAGTGGGTGTGGCCTTGTTGGATGGATGTAGTACTGTTGTAGTAGGTGTGGTCCTGCTGGAGGAAGTGTGTTACTGGGGAGAGAGACTGAAGTTTCAGAAGCTCAAGCAAGGCCTAGTGGTTCATTTTATCCTTCCATTGCCTGCCAATCCAAATGTAGATCTCTCAGCAACTTAGCTCATCCTCAGCACCATTTCTGCCTGCATGCTGCCACGCTAGTAATGGACTAAAGCTCTGAAAATAAGCCAACCTCAATGAAATGAATGAAATAGTTTCCTTTATTTAAAAAAATGGACGTGTGTGTGTGTGTGTGTGTGTGTGTGTGTATGTGGAGTTAGCTCTATTGACAAAGTTTATAACTTCTATAAAAAATGAGAAGCTTATTATTCCATGTACTCTATAAATTGGTGTGTAAATTCTTGTGGCAGTCATTTAACATACAGACTTGTAGAAGCTTCATGTTAAGCCACATTTGTACCCTCTTCTTAGAAGGAACTTATACAGGCAATGTGGCGCACGCCCTTAATCCCAGCTCTTGGGAGGCAGAGGCAGGCGGATTTCTGAGTTGGAGGCCAGCCTGGTCTACAGAGTGAGTTCCAGGACAGCCAGGACTACACAGAGAAACCCTGTCTCAAAAACAAAAACAAAAACAAAACAGAACAAACTTACAACACTTTACCTGATTTAGTCCCTAAAGTCCTTTGAACTAGAATGCTAATCATTATCACATATGTTTTAACATTTACACCTGTAAGCTTAACAAGATGTAACTATTGATTAATACAGTCAACGCACACTGACCCACATGGCTAGCTCTGGACAGTCTTTGACTCCCCCTCTGCTGCAGAAAGATCCTAAGTACACTTGCAGGAAATCCTCTGAGGTCTTTTCAGAATGTTAGCTGCTTTGTTTCTCCCTCAATCCTTGCACAGTTGCCACAGAGAAGTTGGCTTTGGAATTGTCCTTAGGTAAAGATAACATATCTTCCAGCAATTTTCTCTGCTAGATTTTTCTTATCTTCTCTTTATCACTGGTTATCTGCAGGTGCACTGTTTTATAGTCTAGATGAGAATTTCTTGTTACTTATCCTTGTTGGAAATCTTTGTGCTTCTCAAATATAAGGGCCAATGTTTATCACCAATTCTGAAAAGGTTTTCAGACATTTTGTCTTTGAACATTACTTAACCCCATTTCTTTCACCTCTCCTTTTCTGGATCACTAAAAGAACACATCTCTCTTGATTTTCACACACACAGCCTTTTGTTTGTTTGTTTATTTACATGCCTACTCATCTCTCATTGCAGCTGAACAATGCATCTGAAAGGTTTTGTAGAAATACCCCAAAAGTGAATGCTATTAATATTCTCTATAAGAATATTAATGTTTGTTTGATTCTCCCAGCTCCTGAACCCTAACCACCACACTATCCAAGTGTCACATCCACAGACCCTGGGCCTGATTTTACAACCTCACTGGGCCACTGAATACCCAGATAACAAGATAATCATTGTTTTAGGCCTGTGTACCTGAAGGTATTTGCAGAAGGCATTAGCATTTGAATCAGTGAACTGAGTAAAGGCTCTGGAGGGATTGAGTCTTTCACAGTAGGGTGGACATCACTCAATCCCTCCAGAGACTAATTAGAACAAAAAGGTGGGGTTTGAGCTGCCTGGATCTCTGATCCTTCAGGCTCTCCTCCATCCACTGCCATCCTTATCCTTTGGCCTAGAGATATAGATAGAACTATAGTTGACACCTAGAGATATATAGGACTATAGTTGACAGACGAGGCTTCCAGCTCTCTAACTTCTAACTCTATCACAAAGTTTTCTGGATCTCCAGATTGTAGATTATAAGATGACCTGGTTCTCCTAACCACATGAATGAATAATACCTTCTTATAAACCCCCAGATATTGATAATAAAGATATGGATACATAGATATTGATGTATAGATAAACAGAAGTCTTTTTGGAGCTTTGTAATGTGTTTACATTTAATTCAGCCTTTTTGCCTTTACTTCACTGGAAGAACTATATTAAATTATGTAATTAATCTGCCTTTAATAGGTACTGCCAGAAACTGAAGGGTAAATTTGCTCAAAAACAAAAGAATTGTAGCAACAGTTGGCTTTACAATTTGGATGACTTTAAATTACATTCTAGTTGAACAGACTCTGAACTCTCCTGTGCTTCATACAATAGCTTTCTTACTATAGTTTGCTAATTTTAAGTGAACATTTGTTTAGATTTAAATGAGTTGGCATGTATAACAGTTCTAAAAAACAGCCAGCATATAGTAAGAAATTAATAAACATCATCAAATACTATTTCTAAATTTAATACAATAAATGAAACATAGTATTTCCTCATTATATTATAGTGGTTAATACTGCTATGCTTTGTTCTAATCTTATCATAAGATAATTGTGAAACTTATTAACTTAGCTATTAAAAAAAAAAACCTTCCAAACAGCATTCGTTCAAGAACAATTTGAAAATAGCTACAAGAAAATTAGTCAAAGCCACTACAGATAGTAAGCTTAATTGACATGTAATCATTACCTTCTCAACATAACTTGTCATTTCTTACACTTATAAGAAGAGCACTTTCAAACACATCAGCATATTGTCAAGCAGCGGTTTCACTGCCACAACACTTCACCAGTAAAAAAATGGGACTGAGGCATCCCCTGATGAAAGCTGTCTTACTCAAAGAGTAAGCCCCAGGAAAGTCCCCTGTGCAGGATGCCAAACATCCCATCGTGATGTTACAGCTTCATCCCATGATCCATTTATGAACTGTATAAAGAAAGTGGGGAGAATGGAGGAGCCCTGATCAGGTTCTGTTGGACACTGTTCCCTGAATGTCACTGCTTTAGACAGCTTCTGCTCAGGGCTCCAGTAGTCATAACCAAACCAGAATGCAGTCATGTTTGACATAACCAAATAGAAGTTTTAAACAGACTGAAATTCATAGAATCCAGCTGAGTACCTTTTTGTGGCTGGTACTTATCTGTGATGCTGAGGGTGAACTCAGGTCCTTGCACATGATGGAGGGAAGTGTTACCGTGAAACCACACCCTCATCCCAGGAGAGTCATTCTGAAATTACTGGTATATCTACTTTTGTTACTTACTTCTGCCCTCGTATATCATCTGCCTTTATAGTAAGCTGTTCTGGTTAGCTCATCAGAGCTACTGTTCGCTTTTACAGTACAAGGTGTTGTCCCACTCTAAAAATTACAAATAAAAGCCAATTATTAACAGATCTTTAAATTCTCAATTCAACCTGTTGACAGTTCTAAAGGGAGCCTGTGAACCATCTGTGCCCTCACATTTTATGTATGCAGAGCATCTGTGCCTTGCTAATATATGAAGGAGGCCCTGGAATGTAGCCAAACTAAACAAAACAGAAGGCTCCCCAACCAATCTGCAACCCACTGTACAAAGCTTACAAGACGCAATGTGACATCCACTTAGAAAATATTTACTGACACCTACTTCAGTAGGTATTTAACAGTGAACTAGGTACTGCTCACCGATCCTGCCTCCTAGGATTTAGTATTCACACAGAAGAGAGGCAATAAGCACATGACTATGTGAAAGGATAACAGATAATATAATAGAAGAAGCTCAGGGACAGGAGGTCAGAGAACAACAGATCGTAGAAAGGAGGCCACTTCTAATAGAGATTTGAGAGATACATTGAAGAGCACTAAGAAATATGAGAAATAACATTGTGGAAACCACACATAAAGAAGTTCAGAATAGAAAAGAATGGGACTACAGGAAAAGGTACATTCTGGCCAAGTAGAAGCAAAGACAAACTCTACTGGTAGAGATGCAGCTGGGATCCATCCTAGCACTAGCCAAGCAGCAGCACTAGCCAAGATGAAGCCAAATGCTAGAATGTCTCCCGGAGGCACAACACACAAGAGAATTCAAGCAGCCCACTTACTACAAGACTTAAAAAATCATACAGGAATTTGAAAGATTATAAATATATTTAAATCAGCAGAAAGACAAAATACCACTTATTTTTGGTAAAAATCATTTAGATCATAGAACACAGAAAACTGGAATCAAATTGAACTTTTATAAATGAAAAAGGCAATCTGTAACATCCAAAACCCAATGCAAAACTTTTAAAATCTTTGTCTCTGCTTCTTGCTATAGCTAAACCAGAAAAGATCATTTTAACCCATAAAGCACACAAACCCATAAAGACAAAGAAAGCAAAAAAGAAAGTGTGAAAGAGAAACGTAAAGGATGAAAAAGGAGCAGCAAGACAGATAAGTGGCGACTGGTTCTTGAGCCCCACAAAGTCAAAGCCAACTGGTGGGAGGATGTAAGGAAGAAGGAAGCAACTCACAGCCAGACATGAGAGCATTTGTGAGACTTAAAAAAGCATACATAAGCACTGGCTAATTCAGCACAGACTCCTCCTCCAAAACCCATGCAAAGGCTGAAGACTTCCTCCCTAGGAACACTGACCTGCTGAGAACCACACTGTAACTGGAGTCTGCCTAGTACTAGCAGCCAGGCTACTTCCTGTCCACTGAAGCAATGGGAACAAAAGGCCATCTCTGGGGAGGGTTACTATCAGAGGAGAAAATGCTCATCAAAACGTTGTGCACACAAGGGAAAATTTCCTGAACAGAACACCAACTGGCCTATCAAGAATTGACAAATGGAACCTCATAAAATTGCAAAGCTTCTGTAAAGCACAGGGCACTGTCAATCAGACAAAATGGGAACCAACAAGTTGAGAAAAGATCTTTACCAGCCCTACATCCAACAGAGGGCTAATATCCAAGATATACAAAGAACTCAAGAAGGTAGACTCCAGAGAGCCAAATAACCCTATTAAAAAAATGGGGTACAGAGCTAAACAAAGAATTCTCAACTGAGGAATATCGAATGGCAGAGAAGCACCTAAAGAAATGTTCAATATCCTTAGTTATCAGGGAGGTGCAAATCAAAACAACCTGAGATTCCACCTCACACCAATTAGAATGACTAAGATGAAAAATTGAGGTGGCAGCAGATGCTGGTGAGGATGTAGAGAAAGAGGAACACTCCTCCATTGCTGGTGGGGTTACAAAGCTGGTACAACCACTCTGGAAATCATTTTGGTGGCTCCTCAGAAAATTGGACATAGTACTACCTGAGGAAGGTGCTCCAACATGTAATAAGGACACACATTCCACTATGTTCACAGCATCCTCATATATAATAATAGCCAGAAGCTGGAAGGAACCCAGATGTCCTTCAACAGAGGAATGGATACAGAAAATGTGGTATATTTATACAATGGAGTACTAATCAGCTATTAAAAACAATTAATTCATGAAATTCTCAGGCAAATGAATGGAACTAGAAAATATTATCCTGAATGAGGTAACCCAGTCACAAAAGAAAACCCATGGTATGCACTCACTGATAAGTGGATATTAGCCCAAAAGGTCAGAATGCCCAAGATACAATTCACAGACCACAGGAAGCACAAGAAGGAAGTCCAAAGTGTGGTTCCTTCTGTTCCTCTGAGAAGGGGAACAAAATACTCATGGGAGCTAATATGGAGATAAAGTGGAAAGCATAGACAGAAGGAAAGGCCATCCAGAGACTGCCCTACCTGGGGATCCATCCCATACACAGTCACAAAACCCAGACACTATTGTGGATGCCAAGAAGTGCATGCTGAAAGGAGCCTGATACTGCTGTCTTTTGAGAGGCTCTGCCAGAGCCTTATCAATACAGAGGCAGATTCTCGAAGCTAACCGTTGGACTGAGTGCAGGGTCCCCAATGGAGGAGTTAGAGAAAGGACTGAAGGAGCTGAAGTGGTTTACAACCTCATAGTTAGAACAACAATATCAACCAAGCAGACTCCCAGAGCTCCCAGGTTCTAAGTCAACCAAGTACACATGGCTCCAGCTGCATATGTAGCAGAGGATTGCCTTGTCAGGCATCAATGAGAGGGGAGGTCCTCGGTCCTATGAAGGCTTGATAGATGCCCCAGAGTAGGGAAATTGAGGGTGGGGAGGTGAAAGTGGGCTGGATAGAGGAACACCCTCATAGAAGTAGGGGGAAAGAGGATGGAATAGGGGTTTCCATGGGGGGGAGGGAGAATGGGGAAAGGGGATAATATTTGAAATGTAAATTAAGAAAATATCCAATAAAAACATTTTTTTAAAAAAAGAAACCAATGTACTTCATTAAAAAAAAATGTTGTGCATAGGGGCTGGAGAGACGGCTCAGGATGTAAAAACACTGCTGCTTACAGAAGACCTGGTTCAGTTCATAGAATCCACATAGCAGTGTACACCTATCTATATACTCCAGCCTCAGGGAAAATGGCACCTTCTGGCTGCCATGAGCATTGCTTGCATTTGGTGCATAGACACACGTGAAGGCAAACATGCATATACATAAAAATAAATAAAATGCAAAGTTAAAAAAATTATTGGTATATGATCTTAACTCCAATAACAAAGTTAATAGTCAAGCCCTGACCACTCACACAGGTCTATAATGCGCTTTTAAAAACTTATATTTATTTTTATTTTTTATTTTATCTGATTCTATTTACTGTGTTTGAATCTTTTGCCTGCATGTATATCTGTGGACCATATGCTTGCCTGGTGCCCACAGAGGCAAGAAAAGGGTATTGGATCTCCTGGAAGTGGAGTTAGAGACAGTTGTGGGCTGCCAAGGAGGTACTGAAAATCAAACCTGAGCCCTCTATAAAGAAAGAGTATCCAATGTTCTTAACTGCAGAGCCATCTCTCCAGGTCCAACTTTTGAGGGTCCAGCTCTTAAAGAAAAGGATGATGAAGAGGAGGAGGAGGAAGGAGCCAACATTGGATGAAAGTTATAAATCTAAAACTTAAAGATCACTGCATATATTTAGGAGAAGAAAAGAATGACAAGATGATAGAATTGGAAGAAAACAAAAGGGAAAAAGTAATATCTTCAGATGAATAAAAGCTAATATTGTAATATATAGACACAGCTACAAAAAAGAAAGATTCTATGAATTTTAAAGAACTTTTCAAAACACAAAATTTGTTAGTAAAAATAAAGATTCAATAGGTTTGGATGATAAAATTAAGAGATATATAAGAAAATAGCTAACCTATAACAGGATTTTAAGTACTGATCCAGGAAGTCTTAAAAAGACTTCCAAACATAGAAAATATGTTACCACTACAGCCATGCAAGAGAACTTTCCAAAACTGAGGCACATAGGTTGAAAGATCTAAACCAATGGCTAAGAAAAGATCCGAACAAAGACATATTGCATCAGCATATAAAGACTAAATGGAAATTCCTAAAAAATTTTACAGAAAGCAACAACAGAAACAAATTAGAAAGTCTGCTTTTTAATAATCTTAAATCCAGAAAAAGCTTTCATTCAAAATTGCTTATGAGGAATAGGGAGAAAGCTCAGGGGTGAAACGTTTGCTGTGCAAGCCTGAAGAGCTGAGGTCAGACCCCCAGCACCCACATAGAAGCCAAGCCTGGCTACATGTACTATAGCCCTGGGATGAGGGACAGAGAGAGGCAGATTCTGGAGGCTTGCTGGCCAGCTAGCCTAACCCAAATGCCAAGCCCTAGATTCAGCAAGAGACTGTACCTCAAAAGTTAAGGCAAGAGAGAATAGCAGAGGAAGACACCTCTCTGCTCTGACCCCCACCAGTGTATGAATAATCTAAGGACACAGTTAGGTTTGCAGAGTGCTATTGTGCATAAGTCCCGGTGTTTGCTCTCCATCACTTCATGCACAGGGAATGGTGGTGTGCACACAGCAGTTCCAGACCTTAGGAGTTAGAGACCCTATGACCTTATGAAAGAAAGCAGCTTGTTCACAGTCTCAGAGGATGAGTCCATAGCCATCACGGCAGGGAGCATGGTGGCAGGCAAACTGGTATAATGGCTGAGAGCTTACATATGATTCACAAGCAGGAGGGAGAGAGAGAGAGAGAGAGAGAGAGAAGGAGGGAGGAAGGGAGGGAAGGAGGGAGGGAGGGAGAGAGGGAGGGAGGGAGGGAAAGAGAGAACTGGGAATGGAATAGGATTTTGAACCTCCAACAAGACCACACCTCCTAAACCTTCCTAGACAATGCACTGAAAATCAAACACTCACATATATAAATGAGAGCCTACAGGGCTCATCCTCATTCAAACCACCACAGCTACTTAGTAAATTCCAGGCAAACCTGGAACACATGAGACCCTTGCCTTGTGAAAAATTTAAAATTTAGTTTATACTAAAAATATTTCAAGTAACCGGCAGTGAACTGTGACCAGTGGGATACCACTTCAGAGAGTACAGAGAGAGGACATTCCCATGCCACAAACAGCTTGATCATCAGCACTATTTTATAGGATAACATTGACACAACATGGAAAAAAACTAATCATGGATCAGAGGTCATCTAGGATAGACCCCTCTCACATTTTTGGACCCCAGGTGAAATATCCCTGCTAACACAGAAAATGGAAAAATCACAATCGCCCCTTCCTTAGGATTTAAAATACTATATACAAATATGAAATTATCAGGGATGTTCTGAGGACCATAACAATAGTTACTTCCTCCTGACCGAAAAACAAAATTTGAGTTCTAGTGCTGGCCCCGGCTAAAGACACAACATTCTGATCTGCTTCAAAGATTAGAACATTCCATCCAGATGGGCCTGTCAATCACCTGGCCAGAGACCAACCCTCTGGAAATTCATTTTCATGAAGACATGTTAAGCAGATGGAGGGATGATGCAGTGAGGTCCCAGATGCCCCTAAACAGCCTCTCTACCAACAGCACTGCAAAGCCTGCCTGCTCTTCTAACTCCAAACACTTCACTCTTCCCTTCTGACTCCTTCAAATACTGGCTAAAAGCTTAAGCATGTTTTCCTTGATACACTGAGGGCTTTCTCCTCACTCCCTGAATCCCTCCCACACTGCCATCCAGCTGCTTGGCAGCATCCATTGCTAAACGTGCCAGCTTTCTCTTCTTCTCCAGTTCTTCCTCCAGGCAGCTGCCAGGATTTGCAGTTCACCTGTCCTATTGTTTCTTCACAAACGTTCTTAAATTGTCCTCAAGTTTCCTTCCTACTCTGTATCTAAATTCAACTAAAGAACCCATAAATGGAATCTGAATTTCTGAGGTAAAGCTTAATCACGGCTCCCAACAACAAAAATAGTGCATACTGTGTGATTCAATTTGTATGAAGTCCAATAACAGGCAAAAATTAACAGCCAGATACCTGGGAGATGCCATCTTAACTAAATGAAATTACAATGTTCCCAATATTGGGGGGGGGGGGAAACCAATTCATTAAAAATGTTTCCTCAAAGAGTCCATCTGCACTCTGAACTGATCCTGTGCCACAGCTCTCCATACCCAAATACCACAGAGAGACAGCTGGTCTCCCAGGAGTGCAGACTCACCTGTGCGCACAGGTAAGACCACCACTTATGCGCAAATTCCTGGACAAAGAGGGACCCACCTTGAGCTATCAGGACACAGGAACCATGGAACAGTCAGGGACAGGATCCTTCTGGTTTCCGTCTACAACCCAGAGCTGACCCTGTACCATAGCTCTTCATACCCAAATTCTGCCTGGGAAAACTGGTCTCTCAGGAGCTCTGACACACAGACTTGCAGGAGGGACAAGCCACAGTCACAGAGAGCAAGACCAGCTAACTCCACAGATAACCAGATGATGAGAGGAAAGGAGAAGAACATAAGCAACAGAAACCAAGGCTACTTGGATTCATCAGAACACAGTTCTCCCACCACAGTGAATACTGAATATCACAACACAACAGAAAGGCAAGACTCTGATTTAAAAATCACATTTCATGATGATGATGATGATAGAGGACTTTAAGAAGGACATAAATAACTCCTTTAAAGAAATACAAGAGAACACAGGTAAACAAGTAGAAGCCCTTAAAGAGGAAACACAAAAACCCCTTAAGAATTGCAGGAAAACACAACCAAATAGGTGAAGGAATTGAACAAATTCATCCAGGATCTAAAAATGGAAATAAAGAAATCACAAAAGGAGACAACCCTGGAGAAAGAAAACCTAGGAAAGAGATCAGGAATCATAGATGCAAGCATCAACAACAGAATACAAGAGATAGAAGAGAGAATCTCAGGTGCAGAAGATAACATAGAAAACATTGACACAACAGTTAAAGAAAATGCAAAATGCAAAACGGTCCTAACCCAAAACATTCAGGAAATCCAGGACAAAATAAGAACACCAAACATAAGGATAGTAGCTATAAAAGAAAGTGAAGCTTGCTAACTTAAAGGGCCAGTAATGTCTTCAACAAAATTGTAGAAGAAAACTTTCCTAACCTAAAGAAAGAGATGGCCATTAGTATACAAGAAGCCTACAGAACTCCAAATAGATAGGACCAGAAGAGAAATTCCTCACATCACATAATAGTCAGAATACCAAATGCACAAAACAAAGAATATTAAAAGCAGCAAGGGAAAAAAGACAAGTAACATATTAAGGCAGACCTATCAAAATTACACCAGACTTAACCAGAGACTATAAAAGCTAGAAGATAATGGGCAGATCTCATACAGACTATACGAGAACACGAATGCTAGCCCAGGCTACTATTCCCAACAAAAGTCTCAATTACCATAGATGGAGAAGTCAAGATATTCCATGATAGAACCAAATGTACACAATATCTTTCCACAAATCCAGCCCTACAAAGGAAAATAGATGGAAAACACCAACACAGGAAGTGAAACTATACCCTACAAAAAGCAAGAAAGTAATCTTCTTTCAACAAACCCAAAAGACAGACATACAAACATAAAAATAACTTCAAAAATAACAGGAAGCAACAATCATTGGTCCTTAATATCTCTTAACATCAATGGACTCAATTCCCAAATAAAAAGATATAGAATAACAGACTGGATACATAAACAGGATCCAACATTTTGCTGCATACAGGAAATTCACCTCAGTGTCAAAGAAAGACACTACCTCAGAGTAAAAGGTTGGAAAACAATTTTCCAAGAAAATGGTCCTAGGAATCAAGCTGGAGTGGCCATTGCAATATTGAATAAAATCAACTTTCAAACAAAAGTCATCAGAAAAGACATGGAAGGACACTTCATACTCATGAAAGGATAAATCTACCAAGATGAACTCTCAATCCTGAACATCTATGCTCCAAATGCAAGGCTACCCACAATCATAAAAGAAACTCTACTAAAGCTCGAAGCACATATTGCACCTCACACAATATTAGTGAGAGACTTCAACACCCCACTCTCATGAATGGACAGATCATGGAAACACAAACTAAACTGAGACACATTGAAACTATCAGAAGTTATGGACCAAATATATTTAACAGCTATGTATAGAACATTTCATCCTAAATCAAAAGAATATACCTTCTTCACAGCACCTCATGGTACCTTCTCCAAAACTGACCATATAATCCTTCACAAAATAGGACTCAACAGATATAAGAAGATTGAATAATCCCATGCATCCTATCAGATCACCACAGACTAAGGCTGGTCTTCAATAGCCACAAAAACAACAGAAAGCCCATACACACATAAAAGCTGAACAACATCGCACTCAATGATAACTTGGTCAAAGAAGAAATAAAGAAATTAAAGACTTTTTAGCATTTAATGAAAATGAAGGCACAACATATCCAAACTTATGGAACACATGAAAAGAGTGCTAAGAGGAAAACTTAGCTCTGAGTGCCTCCAAAGAGAAACCGGGGAGCGCAAACAGTACCAGTTTAACAGCACACCTGAAAGCTCTAGGACAAAAGGAAGCAAATACACCCAAGAGGAATAGACAGCATGAAATAATCAAATTTTGGCTGAAATCAACCAAATAGAAACAAAAAATACTATACAAAAAATCAACAAAACCAAAATCTGATTCTTCAATAAAATCGACAATATAGATAAACCCTTAGACAGAAGAACCAGAGGGCACAGAGACAGTATCCAAATTAACAAAATCAGAAATGAAAAGGGAGATATAACAACAAATACTGAGGAAATCCAAAAAATCATCAGATCCTACTACAAAAGCCTATATTCAACAACTGGAATATCTGGATGAAATTGACAATTTTCAAGACAGATACCAAATACCAAAGTTAAACCAGGATTAGATAAACTATCTAAACACTCCCATAAGCCCTGAAGAAATAGAAGCAGCGATAAGGATGGGGTGGCGGCGGCACTGCAGCAGTGGCTGGTCCAGCTGAAGGGCCATCAGCAGTGGAACCAAGGCGACACAGGGTCCAGCTAGCCCCTGCGCCCACGACCACTGACCTTCGCTGACCAGCCGGGCTGCAAGCAGCTGTGGTTTTGCGGTGCCTTTCACTGCACGGAAGCCACTTCAGAACTCGGCCTCCCGCCAGTCAGGAGAGGCTCACCTCCATCTTGGTTTCGGACTCCAGAGAGATCGGACAGACTGAGATCAGCCTGGGCAGCGGCACCACATCTCCAGGTCCTGCAAGAGGCTAGAGAGGCTTCCGGCTGGGAGAAGTCAGTGTGCTCCGGTGAATCCAGCGGGCCCCAGCGGGAGCCTTCGGGTGCCTGCTTCGGGATCTGAACAGCCTGGGCAGCAGCACCCTGTTTACAGGCAGTGCAGGAGGTAAGCTGTGCACCAGAGGCCAACTGGGAAGGGGCAGCTTGCACTGGTGAGTCCAGCACTGACAAGACAAACTAACACCAGTGAGAACTAGATGGCAAAAGGCAAACGCAGGAACGTCACTAACAGAAATCAAGGCAATATGGCAACATCTGAACCCAATTCTCCTCTACCAACATGTCCTGGATACCCCATCACACCAGTAAAACAAGATTTGGATTTAAAATCACTGGTCATGATGCTGGTACAGGAACACATGAAGGACATACTTAAAGAAATTCAGGAGAAAATGGATCAAAAGTTAGAAGCCCTTGCAAGGGAAACACAAAAATCATTGAAAGAAATTCAGGAGAATACAAAAGCCAACAATGAGGAAATGCAAAATACAAAGAAATACAGGAGAACTTTGGTCAACAGGCTGTGGTCATGAAAGAGGAAACACAAAAATCTCTTAAAGAATTACAGGAAAGCACAAACAAGCAAGTGAAGGAGCTAAGCAAAACCATCCTGGATCTAAAATCAGAAGTAGAAACAA
Source organism: Apodemus sylvaticus (assembly GCF_947179515.1). Lineage (NCBI taxonomy): Eukaryota > Metazoa > Chordata > Mammalia > Rodentia > Muridae > Apodemus > Apodemus sylvaticus. The sequence continues at coordinate 105,586,372 of NC_067482.1, forward strand.
CTAAGAAAACTCAAAGGGAGACAACTTTGGAGATAGAAAGCCTTGGGAAGAAATCAGGGGACAGAGATGCAAATATCAACAACAGAATACAAGAGATAGAAGAAAGAATCTCAAATGCTGAAGATTCCATAGAAACCATGGACTCAACAGTTAAAGAAAATGCAAAATGCAAAAAGCTTGTAACCCAAAATATCCAGGAAATCCAGGACACAATGAGAAGACCAAACCTAAGGATTATAGGCATAGATGAGAGTGAAGATTTATAACTTAAAGGGCCAGCAAATATCTTCAATAAAATTATGGAAGAAAACTTCCCTAACCTAAAGAGAGAGATGCCCATGAATATACAAGAAGCCTACAGAACTCCAAACAGACTGGAACCAGAACAGAAATACTTCCCGTCACATAATAATCAAAACACCAAATGTACTAAACAAAGAAAGAATATTAAAGGCAGTAAGAGAAAAAGGCCAAGTAACATATAAAGGAAGACCTATCAGAATTCCAGAGTGGTTGTACCAATTTGCAACCCCACCAGCAGTGGAGGAGTGTTCCTCTTTCTCCACACCCTCTCCAACACCTGCTGTCTCCTGAATTTTTTTTTAATTTTTTTATTCGATATAATTTATTTACATTTCAAATGATTTCCCCTTTTCTAGCCCCCCCACTCCCCGAAAGTCCCGTAAGCCCCCTTTTCTTCCCCTGTCCTCCCTCCCACCCCTTCCCACTTCCCCGTTCTGGTTTTGCCGAATACTGTTTCACTGAGTCTTTCCAGAACCAGGGGCCACTCCTCCTTTCTTCTTGTATTTCATTTGATGTGTGGATTATGTTTTGGGTATTCCAGTTCTCTAGGTTAATAACCACTTATTAGTGAGTGCATACCATGATTCACCTTTTGAGTCTGGGTTACCTCACTTAGTATGATGTTCTCTAGCTCCATCCATTTGCCTAAGAATTTCATGAATTCATTGTTTCTAATGGCTGAATAGTACTCCATTGTGTAGATATACCACATTTTTTGCATCCACTCTTCTGTTGAGGGATACCTGGGTTCTTTCCAGCATCTGGCAATTATATATAGGGCTGCTATTTAACATAGTAGAGCATGTATCCTTATTACATGGTGGGGAATCCTCTGGATATATGCCCAGGAGTGGTATAGCAAGATCTTCTGGGAGTGAGGTGCCCAGTTTTCGGAGGAACCGCCAGACTGATTTCCAGAGTGGTTGTACCAATTTGCAACCCCACCAGCAGTGGAGGAGTGTTCCTCTTTCTCCACACCCTCTCCAACACCTGCTGTCTCCTGAATTTTTAATCTTAGCCATTCTGACTGGTGTAAGATGAAAGGGCAAGTGGGTGGAACTGGAGAAAGTCATCCTGAGTGAGGTGACCCAGTCACAAAAGAACACACATGGTATGCACTCACTGATAAGTGGATATTAGCCCAGAAGCTCGGAATACCCAAGAAACAACGCACATATCAAATGATGCCCAAGAAGAAGGAAGCAGAGGGCCCTGATCCTGGAAAAGCTCAGTGCAACAGTGTAGAGGAATACCAGGACAGGGAAATGGGAAGTGGGTGATTAGGGAACAGTGAGAGGGAAGAGGGTTTATGGAACTTTTGGGGAGTGGGGGATCCAGGAAAGAGGAAATAATTTGAAATGTAAATAAAGAATATAACAAATAAAAAAAAGATTTAGGAATCTTGTTACTCATAGGCGAACTCTGGGGATTCAGCAATCCTGAGATGCCGTCTGTTCTGCTATTGAGTTCTTGGTGAAGGGCACGAAGGCCATCAAGTGTCTTCTTCCCCAATGATCTTAGCTAAGAGGGTGAATCTGCTTGAATTGATCAACAAAGCAGAGATTTACATGGCTTTGTTTTCTTAGGACAAAGGCTTGTGGTCTTGTCTGGATATTTCTTATATGGATATTTTAAAAATCTGAGTATCTTATATGGATATTTCAACACACTATTTAAATGTTTTAGTAAAACCAAGAGAAGAAAACATTTTTTTAAAGAAAAGTTAGTTTGTCACATTACAAATATTGAGTTATTGATTCAGGTTTCACAGAATTCATGGCTTCAAATTTTTTCTGAGTAATAGCAGCTATTTTCTTTGTGATGCTTTTTTGTTTCCTAAATAGAAAATGATTGATCTGTTTACAGGAATATTTAATTCCATCTGTACCCTGGTTTCATTTGCTAACTGGGTTCCTTTGGTTTTTTGTTTGTTTTTTGTGAGTGCCACAAAAAAAGAGAAAATCCATTTTCTATAAAGTAATGAAAATATTGAGTATCATCATGGCACTAGTGGTCACCTGGAGGCATCACATTAAGGAAACAGTTGCTTGGTAACATGACAAAGAATTATTGGCTTTCTGTTATGGGCATCCAGGCTGCCCGCTCCAGCTGCACATAGCACCCTCCAGAAAGACTGGAACTGTGGTTTTCTGTGCCTTGACTCAGAAATGAGAGGTAAATACAAACCTTCATTTGACCTTTTCTCTTAAAACTTCATAGGAATTTTAACTAAGGGCTCAAAAAAGTGATTTTTATTAAATATCAAGGTGATGCTTAGCATTTTGGCAGGTATAAAGTATAAATAATAGCTAAACTAAGGATTTTAATGTGGCTATTGGGCTGCTGGGTAGAAGAACTTTTGATTGAGGCTTCAGTCTGAAAGGTTTTCATGCTGTCATAGCAGGATCTTTGCCTTTTCAACCACAGAGAAAGCAAATCTTTCTCTTCACATCTGCAAATCTGTTATGCAGATGTTCCTGTAATGACAACAGAAGCCAGACACATCAGGACAAAACAAGATCTCAAGAAATCCCAATGACAAAACTCACTAATGAGGTTTTGGAACTATTTTAAAGGGTTTAAAGTAGTCATGTCTGAGGACTCCAAAAAATCCCCTGATCCAGGGACTAAGACAGTCAAAATCAAGTCTCTGAATGTGCTCCAGTCTTATCGTGATTGGCTCAGAGAAAGTGGTGCCCTGTGTCCGAATCATACATATGCAAGTGTTCCTTCTCATCACAAGAGAACCAGTGTAGGCATCGGGGATGGAGCACTCAGTGAGTGGTCAATGGACATCGGGGATGGAGCACTCAGTGAGTGGTCGGTGGCCATGAGGGGATGGAGCACTCAGTGAGTGGTCAATGGACATCGGGGATGGAGCACTCAGTGAGTGGTCGGTGGCCGTGAGGGGATGGAGCACTCAGTGAGTGGTTGGTGGGCATGAGGGATGGAGCACTCAGTGGGTGGTCTGCTTCAGGGCTTGATCTTACTCTGTTTGAACCCTAAGCAAAACTTAGTATTAATTAGCACAGTTGATGTGGGGAATGATGAAAAACTAACCCTTGAGGTAGATGGAACAAACATTTTTATTTTCATACACAGAGCTAGCCAGGATTACTGATTTGTATTAATACCCACACTGTAGAATTGAGTTGTCACTTACCTTGATCCTAAGGTTTTCCCTTGTTAATTTTTTATTATTAATTTTATTTTTTTTACAGTCCAGTTGTTACCCCTGTCCCCCAACCGGTTCCTCATCCCATTCCTCCTCCCCCTGTCTCCAAGAGGATGTCCCTCATCCCTACTCAGGCCACCCCACGCCCTAGGGCCTCAAGTCTGTCCAGGGTTAGGAGCTTCTCCCACTGAGGCCAGACCAGGCCGTCCTTGGAGGGGACATGTGTATACGTAAGAGGGGAGGTGTGTCTCGGACCAGCTATTTATGCCACCTAGTTAGTGGCTCAGTCCCTGAGAGATCTCAGGAATCTGGGTTAATTGAGACTGCTGGTCTTACCATGGGTTTGTCCTCTTTCTCAGCTTCTTCCAGCCTTTCTCTAATTCAACTTCAGTCCAATGGTTGGGTGTAAGTATCTGTTTCTGTCTCAGTCACCTTCTTGTAGGACCTCTCAGAGGACCTCCACGCTAGGCTCCTGTCTGTAAGCACACAGCCTCAGTGATAGTGTCAGGCCTTGGAGCCTCCCTGTGAGATGGTTCCCAAGTTGGGCTGGTCGTTGACTGCCTTTCCCTCAGTCTCTTCTCCATTTTTGCCCCTGAAGTTCTTTTAGACAGAAACAATTCTGGGTCAGAGTTTTTTTACTGTGGGATGGCAACCCCATCTCTCCACTTGATGCCCTATCTTTCTACTGGAGGTGGATTCTACAAGTTTCTTTTTCCTACTATTGCATCTAAGGTCCCTCCTTTTGAGTCCTGAGAATTTCTCACCTCCCAGGTCTCTGGTACTTTCTAGAGGGTCCCCCACTTCCCACACCCCAGAGGTTGTATATTTCCATTGATTCTGCTGGCCCTCACGGCTTCACTCCTGTCTCCCCCACCACATACCTGATCATGTTCCCCTTTTCCTCCCCTCTTCCCTCTCCCACCCAGGTCACTTCCTCTCTCTGCCTTCCGTGATTATTTCCTTCTTCCTTCCATGTGGGATTGAGGCATCCTCACTTGAGACCTTCAGTTTGTTAACTTTGTTGAATTCTATGGATTGTATTCTAGGTATTCTGTACTTTTTTGGTTAATATCTAATTATTAATGAGTACATACTATGCATGTCCTTTTGGGTCTGAGTTAACTCACTCAGGATGATATTTTCTAATTCTACCTATTTGCCTGCAAAACTCAGGATGTCCTCATTCTTAATAGCTGAGTAGTATTCTATTGTGTAAATGAGCTATATTTTCTGTGTTCATTCTTCTGTTGTGGGACATCTGGGTTGTTTCCAGCTTCTGGCAATCACAAACAAGACTGCTATGAACATAATGGAACACGTGCCCCTGTGGCATGGTGGGGGAATCTTTTGGGTATATTCCCTAGAATGGAGTGGTATTGCTGGGTGTTCAGGTAGATCTCTTTCCAGTTTTCTGAGGAACCTCCTGATTGATTTCCAGAGTAGTTGTACCAGTTTGCAATCCCACCAGCAATGGAGGAGTGTTCCTCTTTCTCCACATCCTCACCAACATGTGTTGTCACCTGAGGGTTTGATCTTAGCCATTCTGATTGATATAAGGTAGAATTTCAGGGCCGTTTGATTTCCATTTCTCTGATCACTAAGGACTTTGAACATTTCTTTAGGTGCGTCTCAGCCATTCAAGATTCCTCTGTTGTGAATTTTCTGTGTAGTTCTATAACTCATTTTTTGGTTGGATTGCTGGGTTTTTTTGGAGGTTAGGTTCTTAAGTTCTTTAAATATTTTGGATATTAGCCCTCTATCAGATGTGGGATTAATGAAAAATTTTTCCCAGTCTGTAGATTGTCAATTTGTCCTACTGAATTTGTCTTTTGCCTTACAGGAGCTTTCCAATTTCATGAGGTCCCATTTATCAATTCTTGATCTTAGAGCCTGAGCCATTGGAGTTCTGTTTAGGAATCCCTGCCACCCACCATGCCAATGAGTTTGAGTCACTTTCCCACTTTCTCTTCTACTAGATTCAGTGTATCTGGTTTTATGTTGAGGTCCTTGATCCACTTAGAATTGAGCTTTGTGCAAGGTGACAAACATGGATATATTTTCAATTTTTTTTTTGCATATAGTCTGCTAGTTAGAGCAGCACCATTTATTAAAGATGCTTTCTTTTTTCCATTGTATATTTTTGGCTTCTTTGTCAAAGAGCAAGTGGCCATAAGTGGGTTTATTTCTAGGTCTTTAGTTCTATTCCACTGATCGATCTCTCTGTCTCTGTACCAATACCACTATAAAATATATTTTAGATTGTTTTTTGTGGGATGGCCATTTTTACTATGTTGTTAATACTACCAATCCATGAACATGAGAGATCTCTCCATTTTGAGGTCTTCTTTGGTTACTTTCTTGACAGACTTCAAGTTCTTGTCATACAGACCTTTCAGTTGTTTGGTCAGAGTTACACCAAGATATTTTATATTGTTTGTGACTATTGTGTAGGCTGTTGTTTCCCTATTTTCTTTCTCAGCCCATTTATCATTTGTATAAAGAAAGACTACTGATTTTTTTGAGTAAATTTTATATACAGTCACATTGCTGAAGTTATTTATCAGCTGTAGAAGTTCTCTGGTAGAATTTTGGGGGTTGTTTATGTATACTATCATATCTGCAAATAGTGATACCTTGACTTCTTCTTTGCCAATTTATATCCTTTTGATCTCCTTTTGTTGTCTTATTGCTCTAGGTAGAACTTCAGTACTATATTGAAAATATATAGGGAGAGTTGGCAGCCTTGTCTTGACCCTGACTTTAGTGGGATTGCTTATATCTCTCCATTTAATTTGATATTGACTGTTGGTTTGCTGTATATTGCTTTTATTATGTTAAATTCCTGATCTCTCTAGTACTTTTAACATGAAGGGGTATTAGATTTTGTCAAATGTCTTGCCAGCATCTAATGAGATGTACATGTGATTTTTTTCCTTTGAGTTTGTTTATATGGTGGATTATGTTAATGGATGTTTGTACATTGAACCAATTTTGCATCCCTGGGATGAAGCCTATTTGACCATGGTGAATGATGGTTTTTGTGTGATCTTGGATTCAATTTTCGAGAATTTTATTGAGTATTTTTGCATCAATATTCATTAGCAAAATTGGTCTGAAGTTCTTCTTTGTTGGGCCTTTGCTTGGTTTAGGTATCAAAGTAACTATGGCTTCATAGAATGAATTAGGTAGTTTTTTCTGTTTCTATTTTATGGAAAAGTTTGAGGAGGGTTGGTATTAGCACTTCTTTGAAGGCCTGGTAGAATTATATGTAAAGCCATCTGGGCCTGGGCTTCTTTTGGGTGGGAGGTTGTTAATGACTTCTTCTATTTCCTTAGGGGATATAGAACTATTTAGATAGTTTACTTGATCTTTATTTAACTTTGGTACCTGGTATCTGTCTAGAAAATCATCCATTTCATCCAGACTTTCCACTTTTGTTGAGTATAGGCTTTTGTAGTGGGATCTGATGATATTTTTTTAATTTCCTCAGTTTCTATTGTTATATCTCCCTTTTCACTTCTTATTTTACTAATTTGGATACTATCTCTGTGCCCTTTAGTTAGTTTGGCTAAGGGTTTATCTATCTTGTTGAGTGTCTCAAAGAACCAGCTTTTGGTTTTATTGATTTTTTTTTTATTGGTCTCTTTGTTTCTACTTGGTTCATTTGGGTCCTAATTTTGATTATTTCCTGCAGTCTACTCCTCTTGGATGTGTTTGATTCTTTTTTTCCTAGGGCTTTCAGATGTGCTGTTAAGTTGCTATTGTAGTGTCTCTCCAATCACTTTACTGGGACACTTAGCACTATGAATTTTCCTCTTAGTACTGCTTTCATTTTGTTCCTTAAGTTTGGGTATTCATTGAATTCCAGGAAGTCTTTAATTTCTTTATTTCTTTACTGACCAAGTTATAATTGAGTATAGAGTCATTTAGTTTCCACTGTATGTAGGTTTTCTGTTGTTTTTGTTTATTGAAGTCAATCCTTAGTCAGTGTTAATCTGATAGGATGCTTGGGATTATTTCAATCTTATTTTGGAGAAGGTACCATTGGATGCTGAGAAGAAGGTATATTCTTTTGTTTTAGGGTGAAATGTTCAGTATATATCTGTTAAATCCATTTGGTTCATAACCTCTATTCATTTCCCTATGTCTCTGTTTAGTTTCTATTTCAGTGATCCATCTATTGGTGAGAGTGGGGTGTTGATGTCTGCCACCATTATTGTGTGGGGTTCAATGTGTTATTTAAGCTTTCGCAATGCTTCTTTTATAAATATTGGTGCCCTTGCATTTGGATCATAGATATTCAAAATTGAGATTTTTCTCTTGGTGACATATCTTTGATGAATATGAAGTATCCTTCCCCATCTCACTTAATAACTTTTGGTTGAAAGTCTATTTTGTTGAATGTTAGAACAGCAACTCCTGCTTGTTTCTTGGGATCATTTGCTTGGAAGACTTTTTCCCAGCCTTTTACTATAAGGTAGTGTCTGTCTTTGTCATTGAGATGTGTTTATTGTATGCTGGATTCTGCTTGCATATCCATTCTGTTAGCTTATGTCTTTTTATTGGGGAATTGAATTTGTTGATATCGAGAGATATTAAAGACAGATGATTGTTAGTTCCTGTTATGTTTGCTGTTGTAGGTGGCATTATGAATATGTGACTTTTGGTTTTGTTGTGAGATGATTAATTTTTTGTTTTTCCTTCTGTGTAGATACCCTCCTTATGTTGGAGTTTCCCTTCTAGAATCCTCTGTACAGCTGGATTTATAGACAGATATTGTTTAAATTTGGTTCTGTCATGGAATATTTTGGTTTCTCCATCTCTGATGATTAAGAGTTTGGCAGGGTATAGCAGCATGGGCTGCCATTTATGTTCTCTTAGGATCTGTGTGACCTCTGTCCAGGCTCTTCTAGCTTTTGGGGTCTTTGTTGAGAAGTCTGTTGTAATTCTGACAGATTTGACTTTATATGTTACTTGGCCTTTTTCCCTTGCTGGTTTTCATACTTTTTTTGTTCTGTGCACTCAGTGTTTTGATTGTGTGATGAGAGAATTTTCTTTTCTGGTACAATCTAATTGGTGTTCTGTAGGCTTCTTGTATAATTATTGCCATCTCTTTCTTTAGGTTAGAGAAGTTTTCTTCTATGATTTTGTTAAAAGCTTTTGGAAAATTTTGATTTTCTGGTCCTTTGATCTGGGAATTTTCAATCTCTTCTATTTCTTTTCTTCTTAGGCTTTGTCTTTTCATTGTGTACTGGATTTCCTGAATGTTTTGGGTGAGGAGTTTTATATGTTTTGTATTTTCTTGACTGTTGTGTCAGTATCTTCTATGCCTGAGAGTCTCTCTTCCATCTCTTGTATTCTGTTGTTGATGCTTACATCTGTAGCTCCTGACCTCTTTCCTAGGTTTTCCATTTCCATAGTTGCCTCCATTTATAATTTCTTTATTGTTTCTACTTCCAATTTTAAGTCTTAGACTGCTTTGTTCAATTCCTTCACCTGCTTGATTATGTTTTCCTGTATTTCTTTAAGGGATTTATTTCTTTCCTCTTTAAGGGCTTCTACCTGTTTACCTGTATTTTCCTGTATTTCTGTCAGTGAGTTATTTATATGCTCCTTAAAGACCTCTATTATCTTCATGAGATAAGATCTTAGGTCAGCATCATGGTTTTCAGGTGTGCTGGGGTATCCAGGGCTTGCTGTGGTGGGAGAACTGGGTTTTGATGGTAACAAAGTATATTGGCTTCTGTTGCTTATAGCCTTGTGCTTGCCTTTTATAATTTGGTTATCTTTGGTATTAATTGGCTTAGGTGTCTCTGTCTTAATTGCTTCCTGTGTTCCTGGGTTGCTACAGGTCTCCTAGGAAACCTGTGGCCCTAGCAGCAGCAGATCTCCTGGGAGGCCTTCAGACTGTGGGGTCTTCAGAGGGGCAGACTTGCTGATGATATGCCCCAGCTGAAGGCAAAGGCTACCTTTGTTACATTTGTAAAACAACTTACAGGTTTGTAAATTTTCACATTAACATGTACAAGGTGTTCTAAAGGTGTTTTTTGTTTTGTTTTTGTTTTTGTGAGCTTGTTTTTTACTTAGCTAATAAAACAATTCATGAAATTCTTAGGCAAATGGATGGAGCTAGAAAATATCATCCTGAGTAACCCAATCACAAAAGAACACATTGTATGCACTTGCTGATAAATGGATATTAGCCCCAAAGCTCAGAATACCCAAGATACCACAAGAAGTTCAAGTTAAGTATCCACATGACAAAAGTGTGGATACTTGGATCCTTCTTAGAAGGTGGATCAAAATATCCATGGCTTACAGTCAACCAATAGACTGAGCATAGGGTCCCTAATAGAGCAGCTAGAGAAAGGACACAAGGAACTGAAGAGATTTGCAGCCCCACAGGAGGAACAATAATATGTACCAACCAGTACCCCCAGAGCTCCAAGGGACTAAGCCACCAACCAAAGAGTACACATGGAGGGATCCATGGCTCAGCTACATATGTAGCAGAGGATGGCCATTGCAGACATCAAGGAGAGGAGAGGCCATTGTTCCTATGAAGACTCGATGCCCCAGTGGAGGAAAATGCCAGGTCAGGAACATGGATGGGGAGGTTGGTAAGCAGGGGGAGGGGAGATGGGATAGGGGGTTTTCAGAGGGGTAATAAGGAAAGGGGATACCATTTGAAATGTAAATAAATCAAATATGTAACAAAAACGAAAAAAAGAAAAAGAAAAAAAAAGAAAATGGGTTAATTTTGCTTTATTGCAAAAATTCTAAAGGGTAAATAATTCACTTATTTTTGGTTTTGGCACACCACCAAAAAGAAATTATAGCTATCTCACAGAAAAATTAAGGAGAAATAAACAATAACATAACATACATAATTATCAAAACTGGGACTATATGGTGTCAGAAAGATTTAATAAAACCTTACTTCCTTTGCCCAATGCTTGTGATTGGCATGGTTTCTGTAAGAGTCTTAGTAGACGTCACAAGCTCTAAGTTATGGGGCTATTAAAGGAAATCTTGCAAGAAGCTACCTGGATTGGATTTTGGTTTTGGTTTTTCTTTGGGCTAAAGGCCTGAGCCTGTCCAAAGCGCTGATGTCACTGAAAGTTTACTGTAGGAAGGAATATAACACTTATTTGTTCCCTCCAACATTTGCACCAGGAAGCCGGGAGACTCCACAGCCTTCTATGATCAGTGCAGCAGCTGGGACACAAGTCGTTCTGCCATCATTTGCACCAGAGAGCCAGGAGACTCCACAGCCTTCTGTGCATAGCCTGCCAGGAGGGAGTGATCTCCCAGCAGGCTTTCACTTTTGAGTGCAGAGGTGAGATCTCCACCTTCTCTCTGGAGGGGACCCAGCTAGGAGCTGCTAGGACAGAAGTCTTCCCTAACCTAGAGAAAGAGATGCCCATGAACATACAAGAAGCCTTCAGAACTCCAAATAGACTGGACCAGAAGAGAAAATCCTCCCGGCACATAATAATCAAAACACCAAATTCACTAAACAAGAAAAGAATATTAAAAGCAGTAAGGGAAAAAGGGCAAGTAATTTATAAAGGCAGAGCTATCAGAATCACACCAGACTTCTCACCAGAGACCATGAAAGCTAGATCCTTGGCAGACCTCAAACAGACCCCAAGAGAACACAAATGCCAGCCCAGGCTACTATACCCAGCAAAACTCTCAATCATCATAGATGGAGAAACCAAGATATTCCATAATAAAACCAAATTTGCACAATATCTGTCCACAAATCCAGCCCTTCAAAGGATAACAAATGGAAAACACCAACAAAAGAAGGGAAACTACACACTAGAAAAAGCAAGAAAGTAATCTTCTTCCAACAAACCTAAAAGAAGATACCCACACAAACATAAAAATAACATCAAAAATAACAGGAAGCAACAATCACTACTCCCTAATATCTCTTAATAACAATGGACTCAACTCCCCAATAAAAAGACATAGACTAATGAAATATTTCTCATGTAAATCTTCAATTTTACCAGAAAATGTTTGTAATTTCCCTTTTAAATAATTTAGTAATTTCTTTTATGTCTACCATTTTATCTGCATTATTTTTCATGATAATCTTCAATTTTAATGTCTTTCTATATACTTCCTCTATTTTATCAGAAATGTTTCCAATATAAATCTTTGATTTTATCACAAATGTTTCTAATTCCACCTTCAATTAATTTAGAAAGAGTTTTTACATCAACCATTTTTATGCAAAATTTTCCATGAGCTAGTCTAGTCAATTTTAACAGATTTGTCTATTTATTTCTTGAATTTTACCAGAAATATTTTCCATGTAAATCTTCAATGTTATCTGAAAATGTTTATAATTCCACCTTCAATCAACTTAGAATTATCTTTATGCCTATCATTTTATCTATAAAAATTCCATGATAATCTTTCATTTTAACATGCTTTTCTATATATTTCTACAATTTTTTCAAAAATATTTTCCATGTAAATCTTCAAGTTTATCAGAAAATGTTTATAATTCCATTTTTAATCAACTTAGGATACTTTTATGCCTACCATTATTATATTTATATAATAATCTTCAATTCTAACATGGTCTTCTACATTTTTCTACAATTTTATCAGAAATATTTTCCACATAAATCTTCAATTCTATCATAAAATGTTTCTATCCCATATTTCAATTAATTTAGCAATGTTTTACATGTCTACTACTTTACTCCTTAATTTTCCACGAAAATTGTCAATTGTAATGTGTTTATCTGAAATATTTTCCATGTAAATCTTTAATTTTATCATAAAGTGATTTTACTTTCTTTTACTTCCCTTTTCAATAAATAAAAAGAAAAAGAGAAAAACCCACATATTTGTTGTCTTGAATTAGGTCAGAGGTCAGCATCCACCTATATTGCCTGAACTTACAGCTTGTCAGTTCAATATCTGTTTTGTGTCTAAGAGTTCCTATCGATGGGCATTTGAATTATTGGCTGTTAAAGACACTACTATACCACATTGCCATGTATGCTCTTTAGAACATTTGTGTGTCTGTAACAGTTATTTTGGGAAGTAGAACAGCCAGGGTCAAAGAGTGTGTTTATATGATTTGGGAAAGTAAGGTGTTTATCAGGAATGTAAATGGAATTTCTTCTCTTTAATTCTTTGTGCATGTGAAGATTTACAGAAATAGTTCTGTTCATGCATTAATTTGGATAATCTTTCACAATGTAAACAAGAGTTTATTTTATAAAATTTTCTATGTATTGGTTACATATATTTTTTCTTTTTTTTCAAACTTTTTATTGATTCATTGTGAGTTTCAATCATGTATCCAAGCCCTGCTCATCTCCCCATGCCCTCATATCTGCCCTTCACCCTTGCAGCCTCTCCCCAAAATATCACACACACACACACACACACACACACACCACCACCACCACCACCACCACCACCACCACCACCAACAACAACAACAAAGTAAAACCCAGAAAATATCTGTTTATGGAAGCTATAGTACGTCATAGTGTGTCCCACAATATATCCCTCTGTCCTCACATCTTCACTTACAAATATATTCATTGCACTGAGTCTCTGGACTGGTTCAAGATCTCTGGCTTTGGTAACACCATCAACACTGGATTCTCATGGGGACTTTTGCTGGTTATCATGTTGTTGCTCTGTGTCATAAAGATCCTGCAGCTTTGGAACAGCAGGATCTCTACCATTTGCAGATGCTATAGATTTGGGGGTAGGTTAATTCAGAGCCCTGGACCTGAGCTTGGGCGGTAGCTGAAACTGATCTTCCTGCCAGCTCTCCCTTACCTGCTTCACCAGAGAAAGCTCTCCAGCACAGTGTCAGCTAGCCCACCTAAAGCTACGATCAATAGAAGGCAGGGTCAGCTCGCCTGCTTTCATGCCCTTTAGACCCTCATGTGCACCGACACCTCCAGAGTCATCTCCACTGCGCTGCCCAGTCACGTAGGGGCCTACTCCCCCAAATACTGAAGACTCTGAGGGGCTGGTCCTGCTCTTACTCCCTGAGGGCTGGCTCACTCATCCCTTTACCATCACAGAAAGCTCCACTGTGTTGCTCAGGTGAGGTACAGGGTCTCTTCTCCTGAGAGCTATAGCTAGTGAGGGGGAAGGGCTAGGCCTTCCCCTCTCATGGCTCCCAGTGCCAGCTCTCTTGGCTATTGCAGGTGGTGAAGGGCATCACCCCTAAACCTACCTCACATGGACAGTAATGGTCAATTCTCTAGTTCCAACTCACCTGTACTTTCTCTACCAAAGCCAGCTCTACTGTGCTGCCCAGATGAGGTCCAAGGCCTAATCACCTGATTGCTGCAGGTGGGGAGGGAGAGTGACCCACTCTCATGGTCCATCCTTCAACTGCTGCAGGGTGTGGGGGGAGGGCATCATCCAGGCACCCATGCCACCTCACAATAGACCAGTGACAGGGTCCAGATCTCCTGTACTCTCACCCTCTGGCCCAGCTTAGCTGTGACCACTTCCCCTACCCCCACCTCTCCATCACCAGGTACAGCTTTGCTGTGCTATCCAGGCAAGGTGCAGGGTCCCACTTTCTGAGTGCTGCAGTTGGTGAGTCGCAGAAATAGCTCTCCCAACTCATGACCCTCTGGGTATTGTTCCTGGCTGCAGGAGGTGAGTATATGTGTGGAAAATAGAGGGTGGGTACATCACCTCTAAGCTGCCCTAGCCCATGGCAGACTACTGTCAGGGTCAGATATCCCACATACATCCTTGGGTGGCTCACCCACACCCCTGCCACCAGGGCCAGCTCCACTGTACTGTCTGAGGTAGGCACAGGGCCCACTCTCTCAAGTGCTATACTGGTGAGAGATGGGGCCAGCTTTCCAGATTGCCATATTCAGTGAAGGGTGGAGCCAGTTATGCACAGCCCCTGGCCATCCACATGGACCCTGACGGCTGCCCTGGCCAGGGGCATTCCTGTGTTCTCTAGTAGTAATATGAGCCACGGACATTGACACGGAGCCTGTTGCTGTGTAACTGAGGACTCAGACATGACCCTCAGCAGTATCTCAGGCTGGGACCTCACCATGACTGTTGCGATTTCAAGTATACATTTCTCAGTCTTACGTATCATCGGGATCTTTATGAAGGTGTAATAAATTTATGTGTATATGTTAATTTAGCTAGGTTTTAAGGAGAAACTAAGACTGAAATGAAGGACAGCATCAGGAGGCTCCTATAACTACACAGACAAAAGCTAACAGTATTCAAACTAGGATTCTGTTTGCATAAGCTGTAGGACAGGACAAGATGGTTTATACTGGGAGCTAGCTGGACCTTGGGAGCAGGAGAGGATGGGGAGGCAAGCCCTCGGATTTCCCACTAGGTACTGCCACACTGTGAAATGTCTTCTTACTTTTTGCCTATAGATTATACAACTTGTACACAATAGGAAACTAAGTCTGGAGAGATGGGTCAGCAGTTCTGAGCACTTACTCTTCTTGCAGAGGACCCAAGCCCATTTCCAAGCACCCACATTGTAACTAGTAACTCCAGAGTGAGGGAACCTAGCACTCTCTTCTGGCCTCCACAGGTCCCATACACATGTGGCATACACTCACATAGAAATATATACACACATATACACAGGAAAGATAATTATAAAACATTCTAGAATTTTTAGGTCCTCCATAATATTTTATTATATGTGGGCTACAGATAGACTTTCAATTAAAACAAGATGGATGACCTAGGAATTCATTATGAGCAGGCCAAGTTCTTACAGAGACACAGGCCAGCTAGAGTGATTGTATTCTACCACGCAGCAAAGCAGACCTGCAAGGATTTTCACGGAGAAGTGATGCCTGTCACAGCTTCTCTTATTTTCCAAGAGAAGCACAAGTTGGCTGGGGATGGACGTCATTTGCCTACATGCTGCTCATCACTGCTACAGCATGCAACCAACTAAAGAGTAAGCAGCATGAGTAAAGAAAATGCAAGAGGCCGCCATGTTTGCTCCTGTGACTGAGTGGACAGGTGTAGACAGAAACACAGGGAACACACCAGTGTCAGAACAGTTGGGACACAGTCCACCAGGGCCCCACCTGCACCCAGGAGCTGGGCAGCACTGCATCCATCTGTGCATCTATCCTGCCAGGGGACATCTACTCTACAGGGAGTCCCGCATTTAGAGGAAGTCCCACATTTAGAGGTGAGTCCCACATTTAGATCTTTGCTCCTGTGAAGAAGCAGGTGAGTACAGCCAGGAATGCAGGGAACATCCAAGTGTCAGAACCACTGGGACAGGGTCTGCAAGGACCCCACCTGCACCCAGGAGCTGGGCAGTGCCACAGCACTCTGTGCCAGGGGAAAGCCGCTCACCCAGAGGTGCTGAGACAGCCTTGCAAGCACACAGGAGGAACAAGCACCCACCATAGACAGTAGGAACAACTAACACCAGAGATAACCAGATGAAAAAAGGCAAACATAGGAATGTTACTAACAGAAACCAAGGCAACGTGGCACCATCTGAACCCAATTCATCCACAACAGCAAGTCCTAGATATCCCAACACACCAGAAAAGCAAGATTTGGATTAAAATCACAGCTCATGATGCTGATAGAGGGTTTCAAGAAGAACATAAATAACTCACTCAAAGAAATACAGGAGAGCACAAGTAAACAAGTAGAAGTCCTTAAAAAATGACAGGAAAGCACAACCAAATAGGTGAAGGAATTGAACCAAACCATCGAGGATCTAAAAATGGAGGTAGAAACAATAAAGAAATCACAAAGGTAAACACCCTTGGACATAGAAAACCTAGGAAAGAAGTCAGGAGCCATGGATGCAAGCATCAACAACAGAATACAGGACATAAAAGAGAAAATCTCAGATGCAGAAGATACCATAGAAAGCAACAGTCAAAGAAAATGCAAAATGCAAATAGCTCCTGACCCAAAACATCCAGGAAATCCAGGACACAATGAGAAGACCAAACCTAAGGATTATAGGTATAGAAGAGAGTGAAGATTTCCAACTTAAAGGGCCAGTAAACATCTTCAACAAAATTATAGAAAAAAAACTTCCCTACCCGAAAGAAAGAGATGCCCATGACCATACAAGAAGCCTACAGATCTCCAAATAGATTTGACCAGAAAATAAATTCCTCCCATCACATAATAACTAAAACACCAAATATACCAAACAAAGAAAGAATATTAAAAGCAGTAAGGGAAAAAGGTCAAGTAACATATAAAGGTAGACCTATCAGAATTACACCAGACTTCTCATCTGAGACTATGAAAGCCAGAAGAGCCTGGGCAGATGTCATACAGACTCTAAGGGAACACAAATGCCAACCCAGACTGCTATACCCAGCAAACCTCTCAATTACCATAGATGAAGAAACCAAGGTATTCCATGATGAAAACAAATTTACACAAATCTTTCCACAAATCCAGCACTTCAAAGATAATGAATGGAAAACACCAACAAAAGGAGGGAAACTATACACTAGAAAAAGCAAAAAAATCAGTCTTCTTTCAACAAAACCAAAAGAAGATAACCACACAAATATAAAAATAGCATCAAAAATAACAGGGAGCAACAATCACTATTCCTTAATATCTCTTAACATCAATGGACTCAATTACCCAATAAAAAGACATAGACCAACAGACTGGATATGTAAACAGGACCCAACATTTTGCTGCACACAAGAAATGCATATCAGTGTCAAAGACAAACACTACCTCAAGAACAAGGCTAGAAAACAATTTTCCAAGCAAACAGTTCCAGGAAACAAGCCAGAGTAGCCATTCTAATATCAGATAAAATTGACTTTCAAACAAAAGTCATCAAAAAAGACACGGAAGGACACTTCACACTCATGAAAGGAAAAATCTACCAGGAAGAAATCTCAATTCTGAACATATATGCTTCAAATGCAAGGGCACCCTCATTCATGAAGCTTAAAGCACACACTGCACCTCACACAATAACTGTGGGTGACTTCAACACCCCACTCTCCTCAATGGACAGATCAGGGAAACACAAACTTAACAGAGACTCAATGAAACTAACAGAGGTCTTGGACTAAATGGATTTAACAAATATCTATAGAACATTTCATCCTAGATCAAAAGAATATACCTTCTTTTCAGCACCTCATGGGACCTTCTCCAAAACTGACCATATAATTGGTCACAAAACAGATCTCAACAGATATAAGAAGATGGAACTAATCCCATGTCTCCTATCAGATCACTATGGAATAAGGGTATTCTTCAATAGCAACAAAAACAACAGAAAGGCCACATATACATGGAAGCTGAACAATTCTCTACTCAATGATGCCTTGGTCAAGGAAGAAATAAGGAAAGAAATCAAAGACTTTTTAGAATTTAATGAAAATGAAGGCATAACACACCCAAATTTATGGGACACAATGAAAGCAGTGCTAAGAGGAAAACTCATAGCTCTGAGGGCCTCCAAAAAGAAGCTGGAAAGAGCATACACTAGCAGTTTAACAGCACACCTGAGAGCTTTAGAACAGAAAGAAGCTAATTCACCCAAGAGGAGTAGAAGACAGGAAATCAACAAACTCAGGGCTGAAATCAACCAAGTAAAAACAAAAAGAACTATACAAAGAATCAACAAAACCAGGAGCTGGTTCTTTGAGAAAATCAACAAGATAGATAACCTTTAGCCAGACTAACCAGAGGGCACACAGCCAGCGTCCAAATTAACAAAATTAGAAATGAAAAGGGAAATATAACAACAGAAACTGAGGAAATTCAAAAAATCATCAGATCCTACTACAAAAGCCTATACTCAACGCAACTGGAAAATCTGGATGAAATGGACAATTTCCATGAACAGATACCAAATACCAAAGTTAAATCAGGATCAGATAGACGATCTAAACGGTCCCATAACCCCTAAAGAAATAAAAGCGGTCATTAAAAGTCTCCCAACCAAAAAAAGCACAGGACCAGATAGTTTTAGTGCAGAATTCTATCAGACTTTCAAAGAAGACCTAACACCAATACTCTTCAAACTATTCCACAAAATGGAAATAGAAGGAACACTACCCAACTCATTCTTTGAAGCCACAATTACACTGATACCAAAACTATACAAAGATCCAACAAAGAAAGAGAACTTCAGACCAATTTCCCTGATGAATATCGATGCAAAAATACTCAATAAAATTCAATAAAATTCTTGAACTTAGGAGACAGCAGGTGCTGGTGAGGATGTGGAGAAAGAACAATCCTCCACTGCTGGTGGGATTGCAAGCTGGTACAATCACTCTGAAAATCAGTTTGGCGGTTCCTCAGAAAACTGGCCATGATATTATTGGAGGATCCTGTTATACCACTCCTAGGCATATACCCAGAGGATTCCCCAGCATGTAATAAGGATACATGTTCCACTATGTTCATAGCAGTCCTATTTATAATAGCCAGAAGCTGGAAAGAACACAGATGTCCCTCAACAGATACAGATAATGTGGTATATTTACACAATGGAATATTACTCAGCTATTAAAAACAATGAATTCATGAAATTCTTAGGCAAATAGGTGGAACTAGAAAATATCATCCTAAGTGAGGTAACCCAATCATAAAAGGACACACATGGTATGTACTAACTGATAAGTGGATATTAGCCCAGAAGCTTAGAATACACAGAAGAAGAAAGAACAAAGTAGTGCTTGTTCTCCTTCTTAGGAGGGGGAAAAATACTCACAGAAGGAGATACAGAGACAAAGTGTGGAGCAGAGACTGAGGGAAAGACCATCCAGAGACTGCCCCACGTAGTGATCCATCCCATATACAGTTACAAAACCCAGACACTATTATTGATGTCCATATGTACTTGCTGACTAAAGCCGGATATAGCTGTCACCTGGGAGGCTCTGCTAGTGTATGACAAATACAGAGGGGGACACTCTCAGCAAGACATTGAACTGAGCACAGGGTCCCCAATGGGGGAGCTAGAGAAAGGACCCAAGGAGCTGAAGGGGTTTGCATCGCCACATATATATATACCTTAACCCAAGATCACACCTTGCATTTAATATAGTACCTATTTCATCCCTTGTAAATCTGAATACTCATATTTGCTTTTGTCCTTTAGGAAAATATAATTCTTTTTTCAAGTATAGATCAGATGTGTTATAAAATGTTCCTTATGTAATAAGTGATATTGGGGACCCCTTGTATGGAAGAAATGAGACAGACAAGGGCAAGCCAGGAATGAGCGAAAACTAGGTGTCTTAATGTCAGTGAGGAAACAGACGATATGCTTGATAGAAGTGATGCTCAGCGGGATCTGACTCCACTCAGTACCAGAGCATTGAAGCGGCTTCATAGTAATCCCTGTAGGCTGCTGGAACCAGGAACCCATATAGTACATAAATACATGAGAGATAAGAAAATGGACACAACCAAGGACCTCAGTATCTTCAACAGAAGAACCTGAGAAAGTCTTAGAGTCAGCCTCCTCCTCCTTAACTGAGGCCCAGAACAGTCACAGGCTTGATGACAGATGGAGCTAATTGCCTGTGCAACAAATCCCATGAACAATGTCCTTCTCTCTCTCTCTCTCTCTCTCTCTCTCTCTCTCTCTCTCTCTCTCTCTCTCTCTCTCTCTCTCTCTTGCCTTGCTAGTCGCCAGCACTTACAGAATGAGCTGGGAAGTCCTCGGTGATCCCCAACCCCGCGCTCTCTCAGCTTCATGTCCCACACCATGCCCTTACTCTCTCTCATCTGCAGCACAGCAGGAGTGACCTACCTTCTCCAGGGCACCCTGTTCTAAGTCCCCAGCCTCTGCACAAGCTGTGGTTTCCCTGCCTATCAAACAGCCCTTCATCCTTCAAAGGTCACTCTCTTCAATCTCTTATAGCATTGGTTCTCAACCTTCCTAATACTGCAACCCTTAATACTGTCCCTCATGCTGTGGTGACCCCATTTATAAAATCATTTTGTTACTACTTCAAAACTATAATTTTGCTACTGTTGTGAATTATAATGTAAATTTCTGTTTTCTGATGGTCTCAGGTGACTCAGGGAAAAGGTCACTCAACTCCCAAGGGGGTTGCAACCCCAGGTGAGAACCACTGTCCTAAACAGAACCCCTGCCTTTGAGTTGCTATTTCTATCCCTTTGGGTCAAACTCTTCTCGCAGGAAGACCAACTTTAGTTTATTTAGAGCTGGCAGGTGCTACTTCAAAATCTATGCATGCATCTGGACTTCATTTCCCTTTTGTAAACATTTGATCATAGTCCCAAAAATTACCTCAAAGACCATATATTTCCTAAGTCAGAAGGATACAAACCAATATTTTCCTTATAATGCAGTTAAAAAAAGAACTTAAGTATAAGTCACTCGTTGCATATTAGTAACTTTTTTCATTGAGACTAGATAACTGTCAATCATTAGAGAAGAAAGGTTTGTTTTAGCTAATGGTTCAAGGGCACAGGGTTCAGGGGTTCACATCTTGACAAACAAGCAAGCAAAGGGTACTAGAACTCAGCTGGCCTTCTCCTTTCCCCTTTACTCTGTCCAGGACCCTAGCTCACATGATGGTGCCTCCTGTTTTCCGAGCAAGTCTGTCCCACTCAGTTAACCTTCTCCTGGAACAAGCTCACAGGCACACACACCAACATGTGCTCCACAGAGCCTGGCTACTTCCTCCATGTTGCTTAATTAATTAAAAATTAATCAGTGCTCATTGTAAGGTTTCAGTAGAAAAACATCATATTCATAGTATTTTCCTATATTTTCTATATTTCTATATTCTATCCAGACCAGCATAGCAGAAGGAACAAGTCAAATGAAGTTTTGTATCAGATTGTAAAGCACTATAGTAATTTATCATTAATATAACTGAAATTTTTCTTCATTTTTTTATATTTTTATTTTCTATATTCTTTGTTTACAATCCAAAAGCTTTCCCCTTTCCCAGTTCCCCCTCCCAATATGTCTTATAAGTCCTCTTCTCTCCATCCATTCTCCTATCTTTCCCCTCCTTTTTCTCTGTCCTGGTACTCCCCTACAATGCTGGATCAAGCCTTTCCAGGATTAGGGCCCTCTTCTTCCTTCTTCATGGGAATCATTTGATATGCTAACTGTATCTTCAGTATTCAGAGCTTCAGGGCTAATTAATATCCACTTATCAATGATTAAAGTCAGGGTTTCCCTATATAGCCCAGGCTGACCTCTAACTGATGTTCCTTCTGGCTTTCATAAATATTGGAATATCCTAGCTGACAGTATTTTCAGAAATGTTCTCCTGCCAAACTATATTAAAAAAAAAAAAAAAACAATTTCAACAGAAATCTTCCCCTATATCATCCCTGAATAGCACCAACTAATATGGAAAGAAATCAAAGGGCAAATAAAATATATTAGACACTTACTGTGCCCCAGTGAGGCAGCTAGGCCTGGGGACACACATGGAACTGGAGCCTGGTGGAAAGGAAGTCAATGAACATGATATAATGCAATGGTTCTGTAATGAAAGAACGGACAGCATGGTCTGACGCATGGAGAAAGGAAGGCTTAAAATAGTCTAGAGCTGTCAACTAAGGCTCAAGGAAAGATGACACTTGCTTTAAGACTGAAGGAAGGGAAAGGCTGCATCAGTAGAGAAGAAAGAGGCCATGTCAAATCGCTGGAGTGGCGTGTTCAGGATGAGTTTGCAGTCCAGAGAGGCACAGTTGCATACCCACTCCTGGGAACTGAAAACTCTGTAACAGACCACTCATCTTTGGAATGTAAGCTCTGTTTATATGTCTACCTCCACCTTCTCTCCTCCTTGGCTCACTATTTCTCCCCACTTAGCTCTTCTTTTCCATGTATCAAGAATGGCTGGCCCACTTCTTCTCTCTCAGCCTGCTTCTACAGTGGACTCCCTGTTCGTTCTTCTTCAGTGCAGGCGTATTAAATAATTCTCTTTAAAGGGAAGATCCTGTGAGACACAATCTCACTTTCTAGAATACAGCTTGTTGGACTAAGTTGATCTCAATCCCTCTTAAGTCAAATAGATTCTCTTTCCTGACAATTTGGATTTAAGGCTCAGAAAAAGAAAAAAGAAAAGAAAAGAGATTCTATTGCTTTTGCAGAACCAAGGGACTGAGACAGACCAGGAGACAGCCATGTAATTATTAACTTAAACAGTCAGTCTACAGCCAGAACAATTAAAAAATAAGGAAAGATGAGAATCCATCCTGTGGAGAATGGGAGATTTGCAAGAAAAATAATAGGGAAAGCCCAGCTGCCTAGCACCCTGGCCCCTGTGCAACTCCTGAGAGGCAACTGCACATTCTATAATACTTTGCAAAAGATTTCCTTGTCTTGTTACAATCCCTTCCTTAATGGTTCTCACGTTACTTTTAAGTCTTGTTTTAATTTGCATTTCCCTAATGACTAATGATGTTGAACATTTCTTAAGGTGTTTCTCAGTTATCCGAATTTCTTCAGCTGAAAATTCTTTGTTTAGCTCGATACCCCATTTTTTAATAGGGTTATTTGGTTCTCTGGGGTCTAACTTCTTGAGTTCTTTGTATATATTGGATATTAGCCCTCTGTCGCATGTAGGGTTGGTGAAGATATTTTCCCAATTGGTTAGTTGCCGATTTGTCCCTTTGACAGTGTCTTTTGCCTTACCGAAACTTTGTAATTTTATGAGGTGGCATTTGTCAATTCTTAATCTTAGAGCATAAGCTATTGGTGTTCTGTTCAGGAACTTTTCCCCTGTGCCCATGTCTTCAAGGGTCTTCCCCAGTTTCTTTTCTATTAGTTTCAGTGTGTCTAGTTTTATGTGGAGGTCCTTGATCCACCTGGAGTTGAGCTTAGTATGAGGAGATAAGAATGGATCAATTCACATTCTTCTGCACGCTGACCTCCAATTGAACCAGCATCATTTGTTGAAAAGGCTATCTTTTTTCCACTGGATGTTTTCTGCAACCCTGAGATTTCACCTCACACCAGTCAGAATGGCTAAGGTTAAAAACTCAGGAGACAGCAGGTGTTGGTGAGGATGCAGAGAAAGGGGAACACTCCTCCACTGCTGGTGGGATTGTAAGATGGTACAACCACTCTGGAAATCAGTCTGGCGGTTCCTCAGAAAACTGGGCATGACACTTTCGGAGGACCTTGCTATACCACTCCTGGGCATATACCCAGAGAATTCCCCAGCATGCAATAAAGACACATGCTCCACTATGTTCATAGCAGCCTTATTTATAATAGCCAGAAGCTGGAAAGAACCCAGATGTCCCTCAATGGAGGAATGGATACAGAAAATGTGGTATATTTACACAATGGAATACTACTCAGCAATTAAAAACAATGAATTCATGAAACTTTTAGGCAAATGGTTTGATCTGGAAAATATCATCCTAAGTGAGGTAACCCAATCACAAAAGAATTTACATGGAATGCAATCAGTGATAAGTGGATATTAATTAGCCCAGAAGTTCCGAATACTCAAGACACAATTAGCATATCAAATGATTCCCATGAAGAAGGAAGGAGAGGGCCCTGGTCCTGGAAAGGCTTGATCCAGCATTGTAGGGGGAGTACCAGGACAGAGAAATGAGAGGAGGGTGATCGGGGAATGGGTGGAGAGAAGAGGGCTTATGGTACATATGGGGGGGGGGAGGGAACCGGGAAAGGGGAAAGCATTTGGGAAGTAAACAAATAATATAGAAAATTAAAAAAAAAGTCTTGTTTTAGTCTTAGGTAAAAATTAAAACTTAGGTAAAATTAACTAACACTGAGCATTATTACTAAGAATAATGTTTAATGGCATTATTCAATAGTAATTAAGCCCCTATCACATAAAGAAAGCTGATATGCTGACATCTTAAAATAATTCCACCTAAGGCTGGCACTATAATCAGAGTATTTGCCTAGCATGTGAGAAGCCCAGGGCTCCATCTCCAAGCTACAAACAAAGTAACTCAATCCTCAGTCAATTCAAGCTCCAGTCTACCACTGTAGGCTGTGTGTGTGTGTGTGTGTGTGTGTGTGTGTGTGTGTGTGTGTATGAAGAGAGAGACAGAGACAGACAGAGAGACAGACAGACAGAGACAGAGAGACAGACAGAAAGAGATAGAGAGAGAACACTCCTTTTATCTCTAGGAAGAAGATCTGTTGCCCTGTTGCTCCCTCCTCCATGGTGAAGAGAAAAAGACAAAGTGACAGAGAACCAAGGGCAAATCCTAAAATTCTTGAGTTTCCAGGTAAAGATCATCAGCCTGCCTCCCTTTGGTGGAAGAAAGGTATGAACTTTTTTAAAAAGAAAAGAAATAGAGAGGGGATCTGGGTGTGACAGCACAGTGTTGCCAATCCAGCATATGGGAAACAACATCAGAAGGGTCAGGAGTTTAGGGTCATCTTTAACTATATAATGACATGGAGTCTAGTCTAGACTCATGAGACCCTGTCTCAAAAAAAAAAAATGGGGACTAGGAGGATAAAAAGGCACACTCTTTTATAACTGTCTCTCTACATAACCAATGCCACTTTACAATGACTCAAAAGACTCATCTTTAGCAACAGGGATGGAGTCTGCAAATTCACTTTAAATAAAACAACTCTGGGAGTAAGGCAATCTATTGTCTTGGCTGCAGCTTTCTCTAAACTATTTTTTCCAAATGTAAATGTCTCCATTCTACCAATATATAAGATCTTCAAATTATTTAAATTATGAAGTTTTTAGCCAATGTGAAACAGCCAAAGTCCCTGACTTTTATCACTTCCAGGTCAATCTTTTTTTAAGATATATTTAAGTGTGTGTGTGTGTGTGTGTGTATGTATGTGTGCACGCGCACATGTGTGTAGAGAGTGTATGTGTGTGCATGGGTGTGCAGGTGCCTGTGAAGTCCAGTGTTGGGTCCCCCTCAGACTTAGAGTTACAGGTGGTTGCTAGCCACCTGATGTGGGTGCTGGGTGAAGAACTCTCATCCTCTAAGCGGATAGCATGTGCCCTTAGCTACTGAGCCATCTCTCTAGCTCTTAAGTTAAACTTTTTAATGGTTGTTTCTGCACACCACCACCACCCCTGCCCCATATTCAGTATCTTTTATGGAAGGAATGTGCTCCTAGAAGAATTCAATGTCTTTAGGAATTCATTGCAATTCCACAGGGAAAAAAATGTAATCTCAACATATAGATTGAGCACAACTGGATGCCTACATGTAGAAGCCTGAAACTAGATCCCTACCTCATACCTAAAATGAGACATCAAACTAATCTAAGAGTTAGACACTAAAACCATATCACTATTAGGAGAAAACAAGAAAAAAGTTATGATCTTGGATTGGATGATGGGTTTTTGACTATAATATGAAAAACTCAAGAAAACAATAAGCAAATAAACTGAATATCTTCAAATCTTAAAACTTTCATTAATCAAAGGGCACAATCAAAGAAGTGAAGACAACTCAGTGAAAAAGATAAATACTTATAAGTAACATATTAAAGCCTACATTCCAAATATATAGAGAACTCTTACAACTCATTAATAAAAAGATAAATACTTATAAGTAACATATTAAAGCCTACATTCCAAATATAGAGAGAACTCTTACAACTCATTAATAAAAAGATAAATACTTATAAGTAACATATTAAAGCCTACATTCCAAATAGAGAGAACTCTTACAACTCATTAATAAAAAGATAAATGTGATTGAGAAAGGATCTGACGCTGGGCAGTGGTGGCGCATGCCTGTAATCCCAGCATCCTGGGAGGCAGAGGCAGATGGATTTCTGAGTTCCAGGACAGTCAGGGCTATACAGAGAAACCCTGTCTCAAAAAATAAAAAAATAAAAAATAAATAAAAATAAAAATAAAAACAAATCCAAAAAACCAAAAAGAAAAAAGAAAAAAGAAAAAGGAAAAGGAAAAGAAAGGATTTGAATTCCTTTTCTCCAAAGAAGATATACAAGAGGTAAAAATCAGTATATAGCAACATGATTGATACTGATTATTAGGAAAATAATAAAATAATAATAAAAAGGCTTAGCAAGCATGTGGAGGAATTAGGATTCTTATCCACTGTTCCTCCAGACCTGCAAAATGGGTGGTCCATTCTGAAAAACAGAGGAGTTGGGTGTGGTGGCTATGCCTTTAATCCCAGCAGTCCCGGAGAGAGATGCCAGCTGGTCTACCTAGCAACACCCCATACAACCTAGCTATCTATCTACTCCTAGGCATTATCCTGAAGGCTAGAAACCATGTCCACATAAAGACTATGAAGAGTCTTATATCACTGACAACGGGGGAATCTTCTGACATCTCTTTAACTTGTTTTAATCAATAACTATTTGGTTCTTTTTGGAACCAACTAAACTACGTACAAATGTAACTGGAAAAGGGAACTGTTAATATAAAATTGTAGTAAGTATACATTTTATATGTACATATATATGACTAAAACTTTGCTCCTTGTAATACTTCAGCTTGAAAACACTTGTGTTGAGTTCTGAGGCTTCCCAGTGCATTCCTTCTAAGCTTACTTATGATGTGTGTAGTCTGTAGGTGAACAGCACCAGTATCAGCCAGGGTGAGACTCAGCATGCAGACCTCACATAAACACAGGTTTAATTATACTTAAAACCAATCCACACATGAGAGACTCAAATACACCTACAAAGGAGGCCTGGCTGCTGAAGGTATGTAGCCCACGGACTGTAGCCCACAGACTGTAGCCCACAGGCTGGAGGACAGCTTCTCAAATAGCACCACTCTGAAGCCAAGACAGTCCCAGAGAAGGGCACAGTAAGTGGTCTCCCTCGAGCTTCCCTTTTATGTGGCAAAGTCACTTCCATTATAGAGACATTTAGATCCTCACACAGCCCACTTACAGAAGCTACCATGAACAAGTTTTACTTTGCCATAACAAAATTTGCCCTTGTAACCATTGGTGTTGGTGGGTTGATTTCACTTGCAGATGGCATGAGATTCAGGGAAATGTTTGCAAGGAGTTACCAGATTATAATCACATTTTTTTCCAAGAAAAAAATGTGTTTATATTTCTGAATTAAAAATTGACCATAATAGCATATTAAGAAAAACTGTATTCATGACAAAAATTGAATAGCTGTCCTAGGAAATCTAGGACATATGGTACTAAAACCCATGAGTCATTAGTGACCTGGTTGAGAACAAGGTTGTCTTTGGTCTTTCTCTGGGTATCTAACACCAGAATTCTGGGCACCATAACAAGGCTCCAGATCCTAGCTGGCCCTGAGACCTTAGCATAGCTGACTCCATGATGGAAGCTGCATTCAGGCTGTCAAGCTCACACGGAGACAGCGCCCCTGCCAGAACTAAAGCAAAGGCCCGATCTCTCAAACTCCATGTAATGGGAGTCTCTAAATGGTTAAGCTTGCCTTTGGCTTTTGTAGTTCTGTCTCTGGCTAATTGTTCTTGCTAGAGGAAATATGTCAACTCAGAACATAGTTTTTATACTTACAAGCTTACCCTAAGAAAGGCTCTGTGCTACACTAGGATCCAGAACACCCAGTGTCGTCACCAGCCAGCTAACACACACTTTCTCTTGACCTGTTGACTTAAACTTATATCTGAGCAGTCTTTTCTGGTGAATGACCCCACAACATTTCTGGAGACCCCAGTGAGATTCCAGAGGCTGGATTTCCAGACACAGGGGGTCTCATAGCCCCTTGGAGTAAGGAAGAATGTGGCAGTCAGGGAATTCCTAGGGGTGGGCAGCTTAATACTTCAGAGGGACTGACATTCGGATATATGAATGCATGGTGGCCACCCCTGGTGTTTTCTCTCTCTCTCTCTCTCTCTCTCTCTCTCTCTCTCTCTCTCTCTCTGTGTGTGTGTGTGTGTGTGTGTGTGTGTGTGTGTGTGTATCTCTGTCTGTCAGTTCTGTTTCCCTGTAGTGACTAGTGGCTTTCTCTGGTATGATGCCAGGAGCCATTCTCACGCAGATGAGATAAGTATTGATGCCAGAGAATGCAGCCTGGACAGAATAGATAGATTGATTGATTTACCGATTTATGATTTATTTGTTTTAGTTAGTTAGTTAGTTAGTTAGTTAGTTAGTTAGTTAGTTAGTTACCTCTGCCCAACACTGACCAAGGAGACCTTAAACAAATTCACTAGGTATTTTTTGGAAAGATTAAAGATAGCTGATAGAAAGATTTCCTTTGTCACTCAGCCAGTCCAGATACTAAAAATAAAAATTATAAAGGTTAAAAAAATATAGGTATAATTAGATCTCAGTTTTTGGAGGTAGCTTAAAGGGTATTTAACAATAGAGAACTGGTTAGGAAATGACTTAGTTCAAGTTGTATTTATGTGAAGATATACTATGACCAAGGCAACTCTAATAAAGGAAAACACTTAATTAGAGCTGGCTTATCGCTTCAGACATACAGTCCATTGTCATCATGGTGGGAAGCATGACAGTGTCCATGTAGACAAGGTGCTGATAAAGGAGTTAAGAGTTCTACATCTTGATCCAAAAGCAGCAGAAGGAGACTGTGCACCACACTGGGTGGAGACTGGGCATAGGGAACCTCAAAGGCAGCCCCACAGTGACACACTTCCTCCAACAAGGCTATACCTACTCCAACAAGGCCACACCTCCAAAAAGTGCCACTCTCTATGGGGTAAACCTTCAAACACATGAATCTCCGGAGACCATACCTATACAAACCACCACAGGACAAGACCTTTTGACTAATCTGAAAGACATCTTCTCTAAAGATGAGACAGACTTACAAATATGTAGAAAAATTTAGGTGTCTCACCCTCTGTCAGAAGAAATCAACTCCCCAGGACTGGCCCAACACCAAGTTCCTACAATTATCCAACTAACCAGTTCAGCTACCTCTGTCCAGATTAAACAATAGCCAAGGACCCTGGAAACAAAAGGAGAAAATGCCATCCTTACCGCCCTGCTTGAAGAGACAGGCATCCTGGTGCCCTGCCAGTCACCCTGGAATACACCTCTCCTGTCTATGAAGAAACCTAACACTTCTGCTTCCCATGAGTCTGATTCCTCCATAGAAACAGGTACACACTGTCTCAGATATGAGAATTTACTGAGGTTTCTAAATCCACTCAACCTTTCCAGTTTTTGTCCAGTGACACAATTCCACTTGTCCTACTAGTAAATTCTCATTTCTGAGAATGGTAGGCATTTCATCTTCCCCCAGGCCAGTTCCTGTCCTGCAGCATGTGACCATGATACCCCACATGATGATTATGATAGCTAGTCAAGTAGCAGAGCACAGAGTTCTCCATGCTAATGAGGTATCTAGAGGCCCTAAGGGTTTAGCCAATAAGCTTCCCTTCCCAGACATTTCTTCCTGCAAAAGGTATTTCAATCTCTGGTCCACTATGAGTAAGTTGTATACACCCATTTTCAATGATAATAAATAGTCAGTTTGGACAAGTAAGGACTGTCTCTCTCATCAAGAACAAGCATGGGGGAGGGGAGAGTCTTCATCCTACAGAGCCGTGCAGGCTATAAGTCTCTAGCAGAAGGCCCCTCTGTCCTCCAGACCTGGACACTCACCGTTGAGCTAAACCAGAGTTCCCACCCCCTAGTCCCTAGCTCTGGCCAGCATAGTCCCCTCATTCCTGACTTGACCCCACATGGTTGTAACTGGATGCCCAGGAGTTTGGGAACCCCAGACTCCTCAGCCTCAGCCTGTGATGTTTCTCATGAGGGCTTGGGCCCCCATCATAGACTGCGTTCTGTCACCCCTGCACCCCAATGGTAGAGAGGATGGAATGCAGCCTAGCATCCGCCTGTTTCATCTATCCTAGCAGCATTCACACACCCAGCAGACCCACCTGAGTAAGAGCTATGGTGGCTATTGCTAGTTTAATAATAATAATAATAATAATAATAATAATAATAAACAAGTTAGCCTCGGGTCAAGATTTTATACTCACAGTACCCTCAACATAGCTCAGGCCCTCCGCTGAGGAGCACCAGAACAATGGCTGTCTAATGGCTGTGTAATGCAGCACCAGGCCCTACCCTTCCTTGGTCTACTCTCAGGTCCAGTGTGAGACGCCTACCATGATCAATCATGCTATCTGCTGACTTGCCTGATGAACCAAGCACACGGGAACTGTAGTAGCTACGTTAACCAAAACAACTGGGTTCAAGCCGGGAACCTCAGCCTAGAGCTCCTGACTCAAGATCTCAGAAAGAGGAAAGGAAAGGCCACCGACATGTACAAGCACCGATATGTATACGCACCGACATGAACAAGCACCGACATGTACACGCACCGACATGTACACGCACCGACATGTACAAGCACCGACATGTACAAGCACCGACATGTACATGCACCGACATGAACACGCACCGACATGTACACACGCCATCAGTATGCATAGTTTAACAGCTGGGCATGTCCACGGTATGCTCATCACAGGGAAAGGGACATTAAAAAACTTGACCCTCCTAGAGGCTATTTGGTTTCCCCTACAACTTGCCATCCTCCACTGCCTGGCTACCTAAGTAACACCCTAAGACCAGTGGAGCCTATTGATATTCTGATGACATATCATGATCCAGTGTTGTCTGAGACTCCATGGTAGAGATGAAATGGACAGCTCAAACCCACAGGTTAGTGGAGGGCACTAGAAGAAAAGACCATTCTCTCAGAAACAACTGGCAGGACTCTTGTAACTAACCTTCACCAGGGAACTCATCTCTGGTCCATAAAAAAAAATGTTACTCAGACCAAGGTATATTATACCTAGACTGGACAGGCTAGCAAGAAATGTCTCAGCCAAATGCCAGTGCTCAAGTGAACAGGGCCTTAATCCAGCCAGGAAGAGATCCAAATGAAAGACCAACACTCCAGCAAACTGGGAAAACTGACTTCACCGAGATCTAGCCTGCTGGGGAGGATACTTGCTAGTTTTGAAAGTAAAAGTAAAGATGGAATATGAGGTGCTGGTCTCCAGTCACATTGGCTAATTCCTTCCTTGTGTCTGTCTTCCTCAGTTTTCAGTGCAGGCCTGAGGGTGGTGGGGCATAACCCTATATTCACGACCAAGCGTAAGTCTTAGGAGAAAGTAGAGAAGCAGAGAATGGAAGGGCCCGTGGACCACGGACACCTTCATTCCAATGGCTCCATAGTTTGGGAGACAGTCCATTTGACAGCACTGTCTGCAACTTCATCTCTTACCCAGGATTTAATTTTTTAAAGACAATTCTGTTTCCCTTACTCAAAATATAAAGTAACACGTACAGAACCCATGAGAACCAGACAATCTAGGCTCAGCCACTGCCATTAAGCTGCTCACTTCAAACTCAACAACTTCAGTTATAGTTCAGCAGTAGATTGCTTTAGCCTGTCACGTTTTCAACTTCTGAACTTTTTATATAAGATCTTCAGCAGATGATCATTTCCAATCATTGGCTCAGGGCTGGTGGTGATGCTAAAGTGAACCTGAATGTTATTCTGTCTAGACTGAGATCCAACAATCTGTTTCAAGGGTTCTTAAAAAATAAGCCCAGGATTTATAGGCCCACTGATGAAAAATGGGGCTGCAAAGAGAACAAGTTTCCTGAGCTCCTGTTGCCAACTAGCACAATGGAGAACCACAGTGACTAAGAACAGGAGCCTCAAGAACAGTGATGCAATAGCTGTGGGCTTTGGAATCAGACCAACCTGGACTCTAATTTCTATTCTAGAGCCAGTCTGTTGCTAAGCACATGCAAAATCCTTAATGCCTGTGTGCCTCAATCAGTCTTGTCAGTAAGCGGGGGTCAGGCAAACCTGCCTCCCCAAAAGGTAGACTGAAAGAATGAATGGGATAAATCTGGAGACATACTTAACTCTGGGTCTTTATCAGGAAATATTAACTCTGCCCATGTTGAGATTCATTCTCAACATCAATGAGCTATTTCCTCTACAGGCAGAGATATCTGGAGTGAGAAAATGGCATCAGATATCCTAAAACAATCTGAGGAGTACATGATATCCCTTTCCTGAGTGTAGTGGAAGGTGTCATGGTAGAAGTGACACTGAAGCCAATGGACAGAGTTTCTGTGATGAGCATACACCCTTTATGACGTGCTGTGACTGACTTCTATGTAACCTCAACAACACTACAAATACTATAAACCCCATTTTATAAGTCAAAACTGTTTTACTGATGACACTGATGCCCAAGTTGTAGCTGATGTAGGCTTCACAGAAGGGGAAAATATCATTCCAGTATGAAGCAGGGAAGAACGGGGTACTTGCATTAGACAGCAAGCAAGAAGCAAACACAACTTTTGGCTTTTATTGGAAAATACAGGCAGAATGAAAAGCTAGGGTAAAAGAGAATGGAAAAATATGGAGACTATACATTTGTGTGTGTGTGCAATGAGGAAATATTTTGGTGTGTATGTGTTTACACACATAATAAATATTGATTGTTTACCTACTAAGAATGACCCCCCAACAAAACATTTTACAAATGTCGTTTCTCTAATAGTCCCAACAATGCTGCAGCCTAGGCATTGGCAGCTCCATTTCACAAATAAGGCCCAAAGCAGTCACATCCTCAGTGGATGCTCCTAGTGGGGTTCTTCCCAATTCTGACAGAGACAGGGCCCTTTCCCCTATGAGAGCACTGCAATTAATCCTCCCCTGTAACAGGAAGGGAAGTCAAATAAAGAATAAATGACAAATAAAATGGAGATATGGAATTATCTAGAAATAACATAGGGACCTGGAGTGTGGAGACAAACTTCACTGTGAACATGAAAAGGACAGTGGCAGAGAATAAACGTACAAGTGACCCTCCAATCCATGTCCTTCTGATGACCAGGAAAGTAAAGCAGTGACTATCCTGGTCACATCCCTGCCGCCTCACCTTCAAACCCAATCTGAGTCTCGTCACTCCAATAGCAAAAACTAGTTTAGGCATTTACATGTCTCATGTATCAAGACAAAAACAAAACAAAACAAAACAAAACAAAACTGGCATCGTTCTCCCGTCTATTATCTGCATTAAAAGCCAATCACTCAAGAGAATAAAACTAAGTCTCCTTATCCAATAAATGACATTATGCCTTACATACCAACATTTCTTTAAAAATATGCCTTAAATACATATCCTGTCAAAGCAAAGGACACATGCTGAGCCCTAATGTGCTCTGCCAAATCCTATATCATTATTAAGGTTCATTGTGATCAAGAGAGCATACACAGTTTGATAAAATGGAGTATGTTATCAGTATGTGTTAGGCTGCTTTATAGCTAATATTCTAGATAAAGCTAAATAAAACAATACAGTATTAATTTATATGCAGATATTTCCTTTGAAATCCAAGGACCAAGTGAGCAGTTACTGCAGTCCGTGATTTGCTGAAATCAGGAGTTTTACTATTCAGGTAATGATTCAAAAAAGACAAAATATTTTTGCATTAAAATCTTGGATTCTACGATCAACCCCATTCAATGACAAACTTTGATGTTTCAAGTGGGAAAAACAGTGGTGTGTCAGAGTACACAGAGATGAACTGAATACATAAAGATAACAGGTTGAGCATTGTGGCTCATGCCCCGCCTCCCAGGGCAGGTGGGGGGTGGGCGGTGCTTGCATGTGTGAGCTAAAGCAAAACTGAAGGCACACACATCCCAATTCACAGCCCCTAACTGCATAAAGATTCGTGGCTTGTGGCTCTTAATCTACCGGACTTCATTTCATTCCAAATGCAAAGACAGATGGCTGTGTTAGAACTCCCTATCCACCTGCACACACTCAGACCCAGGCAAACCCTGAAAAATTTAAAAGTCCTTTTCTATGAAGTCACACTTGCTACACTGTACCAGTGTTCAGCTCAGGAGATAACTCCCTCAAGAAATGGAGCAGAAAAGAAACAATCTCTTTTGCCTGCTGGTCAATGAAGTCTACCTGTAACAACTGTAACTTCTTCATTCACCTTTTCTTCAAACCTTAATGCTTCTTTATCCACCCAAGCCAGATGTCTTCACAGTCCCACTAGCCCAGCTGCTTATTATAACAATTACTGAAAACCCACCTTTCTCCCACCTTCAGTTCCAACAGTGCATTTGGTTTTTTTCTCTTTAAGAGAAAAACTGTTTACTAAGACTCCATATCCCACCACCACCACCACCAAGCAGTTCAGTGAACTGTCACATTAAAATCCTCTAACCCCAGGGAATCTTCTGTTAATTGCTACTGTTCCCCTTCCCCCAAAGGATTACACCTTATGTGGATGTTGCAGTGGAAAGTGCGGCATGGAGAAAGAAGAACAAACACACAATGGATGTAAATGGTTACACACCCAACATTTTCAGAAGTCACTGCTAATCATTTGCACCTGTGCCTTTAATAATCAGCCACACAATTAGCAAGGCAAAATCTGCAGGATCAGTCGGAAGAACCTAAGTAAGGATGCCCCAATCACAACCATCCCCAAATCAGAGAAGAAAGGAAAGGGGACTTGGTCTATGACAAAAAGAAACTTTTACATGTCAATTCCACCAAATCTAGAGAGCATT
Organism: Apodemus sylvaticus; assembly: GCF_947179515.1. Lineage (NCBI taxonomy): Eukaryota > Metazoa > Chordata > Mammalia > Rodentia > Muridae > Apodemus > Apodemus sylvaticus. Next base: position 105,621,396 of record NC_067482.1, read on the forward strand.
AGAGCTGCCTGCCAGTGTTCAACATCTTCATCTTCTAACAGTAGAAGTAAAAGCTGGGTGTGGTGGTTCACAATTATAATCTCAGCACTCTGAGGCAGAAGGATATCCACGAGTTTGCTGTCAGCCTGGACTCCATATTGCATTGCAGGCCAACCTAGGCTACAAGTGTATAAGATCCTATCTCAAAAAAACAAGGTGGGGGGTTGGGGGGGGCAGAGTCAAGATCTCGTGTGTATGTGTGTGTGTGTGTGTGTGTGTGTGTGTGTGTGTGTCCAGACACACAGACATACACTCCTGTATTTCCAGGTATTAAAATTCACCTTCTGTAACCATTTTCAACACAATAAGAAAAATCACCCTAATTGAGGAAGCTAATCTCACTGCCCCCAGTGAGAAGGCAGGACCATGGACATTACACTACCTCATCACTTATCCCATGAAAGTGAAAGGCAAATTTAGAGCTTCAGGAAGAATACCTGGGGGTGGAGGAAGGGCACTGCTTTGCATCAGTGGAACACACACATTAGGACAACACAAGAAATAAGATCTCTGCTTCCTTCAATCTATCCTCAGCAATCATTGTCGCTGTGAGTGGATGTATCCATACCCTGGAACGCACCCTCGATTGCCATAGGCAGAAAGGGACTCCCTATGAACAGCATCTGGACCACACCTTAATTGGCCATAGGAGATGCTGACAAAGGCTGGGAAGAAATAGGTCTAATTTAGATAAGAGGATAGCACAAAGAATCAAATATGCCCCCTTTTTAATTAAACAAGAAGGACCCTAAAATGACTATTGTGTGCAATGGAGTTCTCCTCAGACCATCCACTGCAACATACTGCTCATTCTATGGGCTAGATAGTAAGATTTTGTGGTCCAGCTGCTGACAGCCTTTTAAAACCCTTAAAATGTTGTATAAATCATCTTTGTAGTAGGTAAATATGCTTTGGGGGCTAAAACAGTACTGAAATATCAGAAAATACTCCCCACCTGCTAAAAAAAAGTCCTAGGTCCAACACATATGGGATGAAGACTGGAAACTGTCTGTATCGATTTCTTTTCTTTCTTTCTTTCTAAGATCACTTGCTTACTGAAGAACCTACTGAGGAGCCCTCCAAAAATGCCACCCACAGTTCATCTATCGCTTCTACTATTTACCTTGCTAGGGGAGAATAGGGAGTGTTTGGTAGTCATCCAGTCCTTCCACTTGTAGCAGGAAAGAACAAAAATGCAGCACAACACTAAACTCAGAAGAGATGTAAAAGCCTTTGAAAGGACAGACCCTTGCCTTCCTGCACCGTGCTCCCTAGTCCGGCTCCAGCCCTAGCATCTGCAGCCCTTCTCTAAGCGGCTCCCATGGAAATCCTTTATTCCAATAAGGCTCTTGGACATGACCCCGGTTATTCCCACCCTTCCATATCCACCCTTCCCACCGTCCCAGTGGTCCTTACCTGATAATGTCGTCGTTGTGTCCCAGGAAGAATTTTTGGCTGTGCTCTCGGGTGTTGTACACCACCCCTACCCCAGCTACAAAGTAGACCACCTCCTTGCCGGCGGTGTAGTACAGGTTGTTGCGGCACTGGTGACCCCGGTACCCGTACACCCACTCCAGCCGGAGCTGGCATCTGGGAGCTGTCCGATCCGCCATGATAAGCCGACACCGCGCGACCCCCGCGTGCCCCGCGCGCCGGCTCTGTTCTCTTCAAGGCTCGAGCTGCGACGGACCTGCAGGGGCTCAGGGTCCAGCGCCGGGCGCCAATTTCCGCGGCGACGCACAGACACAGCCCAGTACGCCAGCCGCCACCATCATCTGCTGCTGCGGGAGAGGAGCCGCCGACGCCGGTGCGCAGCAGCCAGACCCCGCTGGGCTCCCCGATTACTTCCCTCGGGGTCAAGCGGGCTTCCGGGGTGCCAGCACCCGCGCGCACGCCTCACTGCACCTGTGGGCTCTGGGTGGCGGGAGAGGTTCTCCCCGGGGTCACCCCGCCTTTAAAATCAGAGATCTGCATACCCAGACATGGATTACCAGTTCGCCAAGTTTGAGGAACGCGGAGGGGGGCTTCGCAGCAGGCGGCGGGATTTATTCTGTGACAGGTCTGACGGGCAGCCGGTTTCTCCAGCTTACCGCTTTACCATCACCGTCCTTGAATCCAAAACTGACAGTCTATATCTAGGATGCGAGAACGAAGAAGAGAAAGAGATTTTGCATGTCACCTAGTACTAGAAAACAATTACCAAACCAAACCCAAGTTGTGGGGTTTCTGTTTGTTTGTTTTTGTTTTTTTAACTGTCCACATTTCTCCTTCCATATCCAACTTAATTATAGAAAATACGCCCTAAACACTACTGGCCGGTAGATGCTAATCTAATTTGAAATAACACTTGCTGTTTCCTCCATAAAGCCAGGATGAAAACGCAATGGGCATTTTTTAGATATTCCAATTAGCTGTCAAATATATGTTTAAAAGCCAAACCCTCTATGAGCCTTCTCTTCACAAATTAAAAAAAAAAAAAAAAAAACTTAGCCACTCTCCCCGAATCAGAGTGTCTCTCCCCAATTGCAAGTGTCCTGATTTTTTTTCTGAGTAGGAGGACACCCGGCACCAGGGCAACTAGAGAACAGCTAGTTGTAGCTACCTACAAATGTTCCCGATCAGAAATAATAATAAAAATAATAAAATAACAGCAACAATAATAAAGTGTCAAAAAATCATGCTCCTCTCCCCACGAAGATTTGAGCTACCTATGAGACCCAAGAGCTCGGATCTTGCCTTTAGCTTGGCGGGAGGAGAACGGGAGGCGGGAGGCGGGGTCTCCGGTAGAGCTCGGGTGTCAGCGACACTCCAAGCTCAGCCGGGCGCCTGCCTTAGCGGTTTTGGGGGTTGGTAGCCCCAGGGACACCTGGCTCAGGCTCTATGGTTCCAGAGGATTCCTGCACTCCCACCCGGACCAGCCTCGCACGTAGCATCCCTGCTCTCTCCGCCTCTAACCTCTGCTGCCCGCTTTGCGTCCAGGATCCCGCTCCAGCCACAGAAATCCCCAGCCTGCCCTCCCTCCCACTCCGCGCGCTCCCGGGTAAGGCTTCGTCACAGGGGCGCCGGGAACCAGCCGGGAACCAGCCGGGAACCAGCCGGGAACCAGCCGGGAACCAGCCGGGAACCAGCTCTTCTTCCTTCCCTGGCTCCGGGGGCGGGGCCAGCGCGGGGACCAGTTACTAGGCGAAATTGCGGCGCTAGGAAACGCAGACGCCCGCGTTGGCTGAAACCTCCCCACCCTCTGCCCGCTTATTCCCTATGCATCTTGGGAATCGTAGTTCTCTTGAAACCAGCAGCGGAGGCGAGCGCCCGGAGTGTACCACAAGTCCCAGAATGCCATGCATCCACAAGGCCCTGGTACCCATGCCTTGAGAGCCTGCATTTCTCCTGTTGGACTCAGCAGCTCACCCAGGATGGCCTTGGTGTTCGGTAGTGACCCAGGCCCGCGGCCTGCGCGGCTGTGCAGAAAGCAGAGAAGATGACGTGAAGAAAATTCAGGGGCTTTCCTCAGGGCTGTCTCTTGCGCCAGCCCCTGAGGATTGCTGTAGCCCATCTCTTTCCTTGTTGCGGCACTTGACTCAGGCGGTTTCCTACTTCACTTTCTCCCGTTATTCCAAAAGATTCTGATTTATCCAAGTGCAGTGTTACGAAGTTTAAGAAAAATACAGTGGTATGTGGTCACTGTCATGTGAAGGTAAATAAGCGCCTTCCTGTGACCTGCCTTGTGCCCATGCAATAAACAAGTAATTTTGACCTTAAAAAAACAGAAGGCAGCGGCCATTCTAAAACTACCTGAAATAAACTAATTTGTTTGTTCTGATTTTCAGGTTATAGCCACAGACAACATTTAGGAACAGATTTTAAAATCCACTTGACTAAGAGGCATCGAAAGATTGATACTTTTGACCCTTCTGTGCTCAAAAAGATGTTTCTTTATGTGGAGATTTAATAAGATGCTGTCATGGTAGAAAAGGCAATGCTATAGATTAGAAGCACCAAAGTTTGGATGAGCAGTTGCCTACAATGATGAAGAGAATTTGAATACACTTCATATTTTCTGAGAAAACAGAATCAAATTCAAGGGGTCTTTTTTTTTTCAAGGTAATAAGGACTCTACTAAAAATTAAAACATGGCTTAAAGGGGTTTGAAAATGTCTTGGTCTGCTTTCTATTCCTATAATCATTTATGAAGAATATACATTTGTTTTGTTTGCTTAGTTGGTTGGTTGATGATTCTAGAGGCAAGGAAGACCATGGAACTCACCTGATGACGATGACCCTTACTGCATCCTGTGCATGAAGCTACCATTTATCTGTATTATTTTCCATGATAATCTTCAATTTTGACTTGTTTTTCTATATATTTCTTTAATTATATCAGAGATATTTCCATGTAAATCTTCAATTTTATTAGAAAATGTTTATAATTCCACTTTATTTCTCTCCCCCACCCCCCCCCCCAGACAGGGTTTCCCTGTGTAGCCCTGGCTGTCCTGGAACTCACTCTGTAGACAAGGCTGGCCTCGAACTCAGAAATCCGCCTGCCTGTGCCTGCCAAGTGCTGGGACTACAGGTGTGCACCACCACGACCGGCCTATAATTCCACTTTCAATCAACTTAGAAGTATTTTTATGCCTACCATTTTATCTGTATAATTTACCACGAAATAGTCAATTTTTAAAGTATTTTTCTATATATTTCTTGAATTTTATCAGAAATATATTCCTTGGGGCTGGGAGGAGGGGTTGGTGTTTTTGGGGGAGGGGGGAACCAGGAAAGGTTTTAGCATTTGAAATGTAAATGAAGATTATATTCAATTTAAAAAAGTTTTAAAAAAAGAAATATTTTCCTTGTAGATCTTCAATTTTATCAGAAAATGTTTATAATTCCACTTTCAATCAACTTAGAAATGTTTTTATGCCTACCATTTTATCTGTGTAATTTTTCATGATCTTCAATTTTAGCATGTTATTCTATATTTTCTACAATATTATCAAAAATATTTTCCATGTAAATCTTAAATTCTATCATAAAATGTTTCTGCTTCGTTTTTCAATTAATTTAGCAATGTTTTATGTCTATCATTTTACTCTTTCATTTTCCATGAAAATTGTCAATTTTAACAAAATTTTTCAATTTTGTCAGAAGTATTTTCCATGTAAATCTTCATATTTATCATAAAATGTTTTTACTTTTTCTTTTTTTTCATTTGAAACCATGAGGCAAAATATATTTTTCATTTTTTAAATCAGTGTTTAAAGTAATGTTTTAATATTGGTATCAGTATAGATCAGTAGAAATCAGAAAGGGGATAGGCCTCATACAATCCCATAGACACCAAAGAATCACTCAATTTCTTTTGAGCAGAGAAGTGAAATCATTTTACACATTTTTGAAAGGATGCCTCAGAGTTAAAGAGTTACTGTGAGGGAGAAGATCAGAAGTTTAATGGCCAAAGTGACTTAAGCAACACACATGAGAGACTTTGGCTTAGATGAGATATCATCCAAAATGTTGACAAAGCAGAGAAGTGACCTCCTGTTGGAGCTTATTCAAGGTGGGTCTAATAAGGATTATATTATATTATAATATAATTATATTATATTATCAATATGAAAGAGAGAACAGAGCTGTAGATGGCACTGAGAATTTTGTTATGAATAATAGATGGGTAGGAAGCCATGATGTAAGTGGGACTGTAAGTACAGGTACTGTTCTGGATTAGCATTAGAGGAAGGCCAGGAAATTATGTTTTACACATGTTAATTTGAGAGATCGCAAAGAAAGTTGAAAATAAACTTACTGGTATTTATTTTGGCTATTTTAAGACTGCCTATATACCTTACCATATTTTTTTTCTATATTTTTTGTTTACATTCTAAAAGTCTTCCCCTTTCGAGTCCCCACCCCCTATATGTCCCATAAGTCCTCTCCATCCATTCTCCTATCTTTCCCCCTCCCTTTTCTCTGTCCTGGTACTCCCCTATAATGCTGGATCAAGCCTTTCCAGGATTAGGGCCCTCTACTTCCTTCTTCATGGGAATCATTTGATATTCTAATTGTATCTTCAGTGTTCAGAGCTTCAGGGCTAATTAATATCCACTTATCAATGATTGCATTCCATGTGTATTCTTTTGTGATTGCGTTACCTCGCTTAGGATGATATTTTCCAGTTCCATCTATTTGCCTAAAAAATTAATGAATTCATTGTTTTTAATTGCTGAATAGTACTCCGTTGTGTATATATACCACATTTTCTGTATCCATTCCTCCATTGAGGGATATCTGGGTTCTTTCCAGCTTCTGGCTATTATAAATAAGGCTACTGTGAACATAGTGGAGCATGTGTCCTTATTACATGCCGGGGAATCCTCTGGGTATATGCCCAGGAGAGGTATAGCAGGGTCCTCCGGAAGTGCCATGCCCAGTTTTCTGAGGAACCTCCAGACTGATTTCCATAGTGGTTGTACCATCTTACAATCCCACCAGCAGTGGAGGAGTGTTCCTCTTTCTCCACATCCTCGCCAACACCTGCTGTCTCCTGAGTTTTTAACCTTAGCCATTCTGACTGGTGTGAGGTGAAATCTCAGGGTTGTTTTGATCTGCATTTCCCTAATGGCTAATGATGTTGAGCATTTCTTAAGGTGTTTTTCGGCCATCCGAATTTCTTCAGGTGAAAATTCTTTGTTTAGGTCTGTACCCCATTTTTTAATAGGGTTATTTGGTTCCCTGGGGTCTAACTTCTTGAGTTCTTTGTATATACTGGATATTAGCCCTCTATCGGATTTAGGGTTGGGGAAGATCTTTTCACAATTTGTTGGTTGCCGTTTTGTCCTTTTGACGGTGTCCTTTGCCTTACAGAAACTTTGTAATTTTATGAGATGCCATTTGTCAATTCTTGATCTTAGAGCATAAGCTATTGGTGTTCTGTTCAGGAACTTTCCCCCTGTGCCTATGTCCTCAAGGGTTTACCCCGGTTTCTTTTCTATTTGTTTCAGTGTGCCTGGTTTTATGTGGAGGTCCTTGATCCACTTGGAGTTGAGCTTAGTACAAGGAGATAAGAATGAATCAATTCACATTCTCCCGCATGCTGACCTCCAGTTGAGCCAGCACCATTTGTTGAAAAAGCTATCTTTTTCCACTGGATGTTTTCAGCTCCTTTGTCGAAGATCAAGTGTGGATTCATTTCTGGGTCTTCAATTCTATTCCATTGGTACACCTGCCTGTCCTTGTGCCAATACCATGCAGTTTTTTAACACTATTACTCTGTAGTATTGCTTGAGGTCTGGGATACTAATACCCCCAGAAGTTCTTTTATTGTTGAGAATAGTTTTAGCTATCCTGGGGTTTTTGTTATTCCAGATAAATTTGAGAATTGCTTTTTCCAACTCTGTGAAGAACTGAGTTGGAATTTTGATGGGTATTGCATTGAATCTGTATATTGCTTTTGGCAAGATGGCCATTTTAACTATATTAATCCTGCCAATCCACGAGCATGGCAGCTTTTTCCATTTTCTGAGGTCTTCTTCAATTTCTGTCTTCAGAGACCTGAAGTTCTTGTCGTAAAGATGTTTCACTTGTTTGGTTAGAGTCACACCAAGATACTTTATATTGTTTGTGGCTATTGTGAAGGGTGTCATTTCCCTAACTTCTTTCTCAGCCTGCTTATCCTTTGATTATAGGAAGGCAACTGATTTGCTTGAGTTGATTTTATAACCTGCCACTTTGCTGAAGTTGTTTATCAGCTGTAGGAGTTCTCTGGTGGAGTTTTTTGGGTCACTTAAGTATACTTTCATGTCATCTGCAAATAGTGATAATTTTACTTCTTCCTTTCCAATTTGTATCCCTTTGACCTCCTTATGTTGTCTAATTGCTCTAGCTAGAACTTCAAGTATAATATTGAAAAGAAAGGGCAGCCTTGTGTAGTCCCTGATTTTAGTGGGATTGCTTCAAGTTTCTCTCCGTTTAGTTTGATGTTGGCTACCGGTTTGCTGTATATTGCTTTAATTATGTTTAGGTATGGGCCTTGAATTCCTGTTCTTTCCAAGACTTTTAGCATGAAAGAATGCTGAATTTTGTCAAATGCTTTTCCAACATCTAATGAAATGATCATATGGTTTTTTTCTTTGAATTTGTTTATGTAGTGGATTGCATTGATGGATTTCCTTATATTGAACCATCCCTGCATCCCTGGGATGAAGCCCACTTGATCGTGGTGGATGATCATTTGATGTGTTCTTGGATTTGGTTGGCAAGAAATTTATTGAATATTTTTGCATCGATATTCATAAGGGAAATTGGCCTGAAGTTCTCTTTCTTTGTTCGATCTTTGTTTGGTTTTGGTATCAGTGTGATTGTGGCTTCATAGAACGAGTTGGGTAGTGTTCCTTCTATTTCTATTTTATGGGATAGTTTGAAGAGTATTGGTGTTAGGTCTTCCTTGAAGGTCTGATAGAATTCTGCACTGAAGCCATCTGGTCCCGTGCTTTTTTTGGTTGGGAGACTTTCTATGACCCCTTTTATTTCTTTAGGGGTTATGGGACTGTTTAGATGATCTGTATAATCCTGATTTAATGTTGGTGTTTGGTATCTGTCTAGGAAATTGTCCATTTCCTCCAGATTCTCCAGTTGTGTTGAGTATAGGCTTTGGTAGTAAGATCTGATGATTTTTTGAATTTCCTCAGTTTCTGTTGTTATATCTCCCTTTTCATTTCTAAGTTTGTTAATCTAGATACTGTCTCTGTGCCCTTTGGTTAGTCTGGCTAAAGGTTTATCTATCTTGTAGATTTTCTCAAAGAACCAGCTCCTGGTTTTGTTGATTCTTTGTATGGTTCTCTTAGTTTCTACTTGATTGATTTCAGCCCTGAGTTTGATGATTTCCTGCCTTCTACTCCTCCTGGGTGAAATCGCTTCTTTTTGCTCCAGGACTTTCAGGTGTGTCGTTAAGCTGCTAGTGTATGCTCTCTCCATTTTCTTTTTGGAGGCACTCAGGGCTATGAGTTTTCCTCTTAGCACTGCTTTCATTGTGTCCTATAGATTTGGGTATGTTGTGTTTTCATTTTCATTATGTTCTAAAAAGTCTTTGATTTCTTTCTTTATTTCTTCTTTGACCAAGGTATCATTGAGTAGAGTATTGTTCAGTTTCCATGTGTATGTGGGCTTTCTGTTGTTTTTGTTGCTATTGAAGACCACTTTTACTCCATTGTGATCTGATAGGAGGCATGGGATTATTTGATCTTATATTTGTTGAGGTCTGTCTTGTGACCAATTATATGGTCGATTTTGGAGAAGGTACCATGAGGTGCTGAGAAAAAGGTATATTCTTTTGCTTTAGGGTGAAATGTTCTATGTATATCTGTTAACTCTAATTGGTCCAAAGCTTCAATTAGTTTCACTGTGTCCCTGTTTAGTTTACTTTTTCAATTAAAAAAAAAAAGAACAAACATAAATAAATAAATAAATAAATAAATAATCACACCTTTTGGGATTGGGACATTGTTCTCTTAAAATTGCTCCCTGTTGATTTTGAATGCAGTTTTTCTTTTGGGGGAATCAAAGGAAATTGGGGAAAGGCCAAGTCTTAAGAAATTTAGTTGTAATGCTTTTTGTCCAGCCTCTATGTGCTATGAAAATGTAGGCTTAAATGAAGTCCTAATCAGAACAGTCTGAAAGACTGGACCAAATAAGCTAGCAGCTTTGAAGTTGTCCTAAAGGCAAGTTTTGATGCATCAGGAACTGAGACAGCCTGAGGCTGGATCAATCAAGATGTTGTAATATGTCCCAGCATTCCATCATCTTGGAGTTGAGGCTTCATCCATTCCATTGTTGTCTAACCCTATCTTTCTGTAAACATATAAACTCTTAAAAGTAATATACCTTTCTGCAATAACATATGTACAGAGTGTGAAAGATGCACTCATCAGTTAAGGATGATTCTTTGCTCTTTGAGCAGATGAAAGGCATCTGTCTTCCTTAAGCTAGTTTGGGTTATACAACCAAACTCCAATACAAATCTCCATTCGTGCCTTATGAGAGGAAAGCATAGAACAGTAAGTCTTAGGACTTCATAGCCAATAAGATTTATTAGCTATGCACACCTGAAGTTCTGGCTGGAGACATTTTCATGTGTCAGCCAGACTAAGATCTGCTTCCATGTAAAGGGATTAGCGTATACATTGCCCGCGTTATCCATCTTACTGATTTCTTTCTTTCTGTCTGTCTACAGCCAAAAATCTTCATAACCTATCATATCTTGTTTTTATAAATTTGGATGGAATCCACAGTTTCTCTTCTGTGGAATCATATACAGACTTCCTTCCCCAGCGTAATACATTCCTGCCATTCATGTCCACTGTGAGCTTAGGACATCCTTAAAATAAACGGGCTGATTCAGTTCAAAAAGTTTCTTCCACAACTCAGTGTTTCTCCACAGCTGTTGTTCTTTGCTCATCAACATTTAAATTTTTTAAGTTAAATAAAGCATTATGCAATCTATCTTTGAGTTTTTTACCCCTTCTTTTTTTCTTTTCTTTTGAAGTATCATTAGATTTCTCTATAATTTTTTAAGCATTTCTTTTGAAGTATCAGTAGATTTCTCTATAATTGCTTAACCTGTAGATTGTGTGTGGTATATCTGAAATATGCTTTACATTATAATATGTTAAAACTTGTTTCATTCCACTAGAGACATATGCTGGAGCATTGTGGGTCTTAATTTGTACAGGTATTCCATGATAGCCATAACCTCTGATAAATGCATAAATACAGAATCAGCCTTTTCAGAATGTCACACAGTTGCCCTTTGAAATCCTAATATATGTCTATAGTAAGGTGCACATATTTCAGTTAACCAAACTCTGCAAAGTAAAACACATCTATTTGCCAGACTTCATTTCTTTGGGTAGTTATAGAGATGGTCACCATAGGTAATGGAGTTTGATTATGTAAAGAACAAGTAGAACATTTCTTTACAATTTCCTTGGCTTGTTGCCAAGTGATTAAAAAAAACAAAAACAAACAAAACAACAACAAAAATACCTTTCATTAAATCTTTGCTGTTAACATGGTGGTTTTTATGAAATTCTGAAACTCCTAGAATATTTCCTATTAATAGCCAATTTCAAGATTACCTTGTGTTAGAAGGCCTGATAGACCTGTATGGCATCTGATATATGCTAAATATAAAGGATGATTTCTATTTGATCATTTATTTAAGTTGAATAAACAGTGAAGTTAATTCTGAATCATCCTGAATAAGTTTAGCAGTTTCTATATGAAAAATGACTCTGCATATTAAGAATCAGAAACTATATTAAGAGATTCAGAAAATCTAAAGATACAATAAGACTGACATATAATTCTAATTTTTTAATGACTCAACCACATTACTGAATTTTCCTGACATATACACTGTCTTTCCTGATTTATTTGCATCAGTATAAAATGCAGTTGTTCCAGAAATTGGAGTCCTCTTTAGTATATGAGGGAGAATCTAATTATTTTTATAAACTGAAGTTGCTTGATTTGGGGGTATTTGTTGTTAATTTTATCACCCCAAAATTACTGTAAACTCTTTGCAAATTTTATCTTGTTCCAATAATAAGGTAATTTCTGTAATGAGGCAATCTCTGCATTACTAAAAGTTATCACAATCTCACAATCTCAGCTGGATCTATTCTAGCTAATTGACAAAGTTTTATTTTTCCCTTTAGTATCAATTTAGAAACCTTTTCTATATAAGTTTTTAGTGTTTTATTCTGTTTGTGTGCTAAAAAAAAAACAATCCACCCTAAGATATAATCTTCCCTCTGCATAAGAATTCCTTTATGAAGAATGAAGAGAAAGCAAGATAAGTAAAATACAGGCCATCTTTGGATCAAGGCAATCTATAGGTGCATCTTGCAGTTTCTTTTCTATTAAAGCCAAATCCTTTTCAGCCTTGGCAAAAAGTTTTCTTGGACTATATAAGTCTTTATCACCTTGAAAGTTTGAAATAAATTATATACCTCTTGAATAGTCAATCCAATTATGGGACATAGCCAGTTAATATCTCCCAGCAATTTTTGAAAATCATGAAGAGTTCTTAATTGGTTTTAACTGATTTGTTCCTTTTGTGGTTGAATTTCTTACAAATTTATCTTAAAGCTTAAGTAATTAAAGAATCTCTCCTTTGTACTTTTCAGGAGTAATTTGTAATCCCTCAAGAAGGCAAATTTCTTTTTGCTTCATCAAACCTTTCTAAGGTATTGCCAGTTGAATCAGTCAGCAAAATATCATCTATATAGTTGTAAATTACAGATAGAGAAAATTGCTTATGAATTATTTCTATATCATACAAAATATTGACACAAGTTATTCAACATTCCTGTGGCAGGGCCCTCCTCCAATGATACCCTTTGGTTGGCATTAAGGGTTAAATGTGGGCACCATCAAAGTGAATCTCTATCTTGTTCTTGTAAAAGAATTATGACAAGCAATCTTTTCAATCAATCACTATGCTAGACCATTCCTTCGGTAGCAAGGAAGGCAATGGGATTCTAGGCTGTAGAGAACCCACTGGCTGAACTTTTATTAATTGTTCTCAGATCTGTCAACATCCTCCATTTGCCAGATTTCCTTTTAATGACAAATACAGGAGAGTTCCAAAGACTGGTTGACTCCTCTATATTTTGAACCTCTTTGATTTGGAGCAGCTGTTCTCATGCCTATAATTTTTCCTTTGTCATTGCTCAGTCTGAACAGGTTGGTCAGTAAACCTTAGTGGTAAGGTATTGGTGTTTTATCAGCAGTGGCTCCCTGTTGTAAACCTGAATGGTCAGCCTCTGCTGTACCCTGCTGATGGACAGCATGAACAGTCTGTAACTGTCTTTGATAGCATTTTTAAATTTCTTTATCATGAGTATCTCCTATTTTGCAGCTTGTCTCTGAAATTTGAGGGATACTTATCTGTGCCTTCCACAAATCTCTTCCCCCATCATTTCATGGCTAAAAGAGCCACATATGACCTTAATCTTCCTATTTGACCTTCTGGTCTTACATAATTAAGCCATTTTTTACTTTGTTTTACCTGTGATAAAGTTCTAACTTTTTGAAATTTGTTATCTACCTCTTGAAAAGGCAAATCTGAAGGCCAGGATTTTGGTAAGATTATAGTTACATCTGCTCCAGTGTCAACCATTTATTTAATTTCAATATTATTTATAAGTATCTTTATTTTTGGTCTCTGATCATCTATGGAAGTTTGCCAAAATATTTGTTTCTTGGCTCCTTATGGGTTTTTTGTTTTAATTATAGAAGTTGCTTTCACTTTGATATTCAGGTTTTTTATGTCTATCCCTAGAGCAGTATTGTCTAATTATTTTGCAGTTGAGTATCTCTTCTGTTGCTCTGAAATGGCTGATTTGAATTTGGTATTGGGGCCAACAAGAGACATCTCCTGCCTTGGCATTTTTTGACAAGTGTTCACTCCAATTGTCTTTCGTTGATCTAAATTCATTATTCGTGTCAGCCTTTGCTGCACCTTCTGTATGTTCCAGAAGGTATAGGCCCTCTTTCAAAATTAGTTTGGTGTTCCTTACCATTCTTTTTAAGATGATCTTGCTCACCACAATTAAGACATTTGAGAGTTTAGCTTTTTTTCAAAACCTTTAGAGATCATTCTATTAAATCCATATCATATGAATGATACCAACATCAACCATAATTCTAATTTATTCATTTATAAGTGTTGATATTGCCGTTAAGGGCCTGATCACTGTTTTGCATTCAGCATTAGCATTTTCAAAAACCTAAAGATTTAACTAATGCTTTCTTAGCTATTGGATCTGATACATTTCTGTCTATAGTTGAAATCAATTTCTGTAAAAAGTCAGTGAATGATTCTCTAGACCCTTGCATAATCTGAGTCAATGGTTCAGGTCTTTTTCCTGTTTCTGCAACTTCCCAAGTGCTCAAGGCTGCCAAACAACATAATGCCAAGGTTGCCTCATCATATACGACTTGAATCTATACTTCATCATACGGACCTTCATCTAGTAGCTGATCTCAGGAGATATTGCCCCTGGCCCTATGTTTTTGTTCCATCTCCCTAGTCTCTTCTCTTCAACACAAACACCATTGTAACTAGGAGCCTTGTTCTAGTATTGCTCTTGTCATATCTTTTCAGGCTCAGGGGATTATTTTATTTTGAATTGCCCAAGAATTTAATATTTGTTTCATGAATAAATGCATTCTATACTTTGCTACACTTTCTTTAAACTTTCTTAAATCCAGCAGATGTATGAGGCGTCATCCATATTGTTCATGACCTTGTTGCTTTTCTAGATCTCCTGGTATTTGTTGTACACTAACCAGATAAGCTAAAGATGTTTTCTAACAACCTTTGTCTGACTCTCCTGAGTTTTCTAATATGGTGTTGCATTAGACTTTTGCCTTATTTCTTCTATCTATTAGTGCCCTTTTCAATTTTATTTATTAATTTTCATAATTTTTCTTCCAAGGCCTGTATCCATTTTTCACACCCCCACTTTCTGTTGTATCTCTAATATTTTAGCATTTTCATTAATCTTATTTATAAATTTCCTGCAACCTCTTCAAAAATGTTTGCCTTCATATTTCATTTTTCCTTTTCCTGTATTTCTGATACCTTAGTATTTTTCCCATCCTGATTTATAAATTTCTGCAATTTCTCTTCAAATGCTTGTTTCCATATTTCATCTTTCTCCTACTGTTTCATCTTAGATATCTTAGCATTCTCCTCAGTCTAATTCATAAAATTTAAAAATTTTTCCACTGAAGCTTGCATTCATCTTTCATACCTTTCCTTTTGTTGTTTCTCTAAAGGCTTCTTTGAGAAGAGATTTAAAGCCAATATGAATATCAGGATAGGAATGCAGATTATTAATGCAATAGTCATAGTTAATAATGTGTTAGTTTGCATTAGTTCATTTATCTCTTTCTCTTTTGTTTCTATATTTGATCCATTCAAAACAGCAATAAATAATCTCCAAAAACATTGTGGTTTTGTATCTCTCACTTTTATATGCCCTATTCCTGCAAATTTATTCATTTCAAACTATTCATATTCATCTATGAAATTTTATATCAAATTATTTCCCTTTTAACATAAAAACATAATTCTTACCTTTCCTGAAGTTCTGTTGTGTATGGATTCCTATTGTGTGTACTCTGTCTTCCTCTGCTTTTCAGCTCTGGACCTCAGCAGTTGGCCTTGTCCTGATCCTTTTGCTCACAGGTAGGGGTGGAATGGCCTTTCCACTGAAAAAACTGACTTTGGTCCACCTGTGTCTTGGGTCTTTGTGCCACCTTGCTTAGTTGGGCTGAGCAAGTGCCTGTGACCTCCCCTGCCTCTGGTAAGGTGGCAATACATTCCAAACTTGAATCCGGCTGTGATTCAAGTCTGCTGTCTATTTGGTATGCTTTTAAGCCTCAACACTGGTGTATGGGATAGTAAAAAATATTTCATATGCAAATTGTACAGATTGCCCTGTGAGTAAGACTTGTTGGAAAGCATGAGGACATGAGTTAAAACCCCCAAAAAAATCTACATAAAGCTCCAGGCTTAGAGGCTACTCTTTCATATGACCTAGGTTTGATTCCCAGCACCCACATCGCCACTAAACATTATCTATAACTCCAATCCAGGGGGTTAACTGTCCTTTTCTGGCCTCTGTAGGCTCTGTATACATTACATGCATAGACACACATGCAGGCAAAATATCTACATGCACAAAATAAAAATAATTTTAAAATTAAGTTCAGGCTTGCCTAAACATGTTCCTATAATGCCAAGCATTGTGTTGTAGGGTTTAGGGGCCATGCAGTTAGAATAAGTCAGAGAATAATAAATTCCTCCTCTTGTGGCCTCTACCTGAATGTGTGCACACCACATATACACTTTTTAAAGAAAATATTGCAAAGGGTTGGGTAGAATGGTTGTCATGAGAGTATGTGAATTTGATTTCCATCCCAAGAATCTATGTATATATTTAAAAGACAACGTGTGGTGGCACAGGTTTATAATGCCAAAGCTGGGAATGCAGAGGCATATATAGCCTTGGTACTCACTTGGAGACTGGGTATATGGTTCAATGGGTAACAGTGCTTACTCTGTAATCATAAAGACCTGAATTTGAATCCCCAGCATCCTTGTAAAAGCCTGGGCAGGGGACCATATGCCTGTAAAGCATGGGGGCTGGCACAGACAGAACCTGAGAACTTACTGGTTAGCCAGCATAGCCAAGGGATAGTTGAAATAACAAGTATGCAATGATATTACATCAAAATGTAAATAATAAAAATATATGGAGGAATATTCTTGTATAAAGAGAGCCGGGCAATTGCACTAATAGTTGTATAATGATGACTGTACCAAGTGGGTGGATTTTTGTAGACTGTGATTTAAGTCTCAGTAAAACTCACAAAAATAGAAACATGGATATTGCCCAAATGTCCATTTGTCAACTTATGGCACATCCATTTATGAAGCCATTAAAATAGTAGAGTATATCTATGAAAATATTATAACCTGTACTCATATCCAAGATTTTATGTTAAGCTATAACCTAAGATGTATGTATATATGAGATATATGTATAACAAGGATACATTTTTAAGCAAAATAGTTCATATGCATACTTTTTAGAGATAATTTCAAAACAAATGTAAGAAGAATGTAGTGAATGTGTATAGCAGGCTGTAAACCTTCTGGATATGGAACTATACAAGCTGAAAAGACACCATCTTGTGAACATTTTTAGGAGGTGTGATTTGGAGTAGTTTTTATATTTTTCAATATTTTAAAATTAAATTAATTTTTAAGTATTCTTACAAATAATTGCTTCCAGAATATTTATCAGACATGCTCTGAGGATTTCTGACTTTACTCAAGACAAACTTCTATTTATTTACTATATTGATCATGATCACTTACGATTCACGCTCTGACTTTTGATAGTGTTTAAGAGATGAGAAATGAAGTATCCTGGTTACACACATCACCCTGGGCCACACTTCTCAGCTAGGTTTTTCAGAAGGGACTGCTTCCTCTCAGTGGGAACCTTTCCTCCTCCTTACTAGGCATACAGGCCACTTAAAAATGAAAAAATAAAATAAAATAAAATAAAATAAAATAAAATAAAATAGAGGACACCTTCCAACTGGCTCTGAGATATAGAAACTGTCATACCCAGATGACAAAATTCTACCCAGCAATAGAAATCATGGGACCATATATGCAACAGATCATAAATGTATTTTGCTAAGTAGAAGAAGCCAGACTCAAATGTCTGCTTACAGTTAAATTTTATTGGTGTGTTTTTTTTGAAAGGGTGAAGCAAGGAGAAAGAGAAAAGAAGAAGAAGAAGAAGAAGAAGAAGAAGAAGAAGAAGAAGAAGAAGAAGAAGAAGAAGAAGAAGAAGAAGAAGAAGAAGAAGAAGAAGAAAGAAGAAGAGGAGGAGGAGGAGGAGGAAACCAAATGTTGCACAGCTGTTTGTTTATAATGGGAACTTTCAGTTTTTTTTTTTTTTTGTACTTTCATGATGTATATGTTAAAACTCAGAGGATTGTATGCCAAAATAATATATTTTAATGAGCAAAATTTTAAATTTCATTTATTTTATATTTTGTGTCTGTGTAGGGATTTAGGACCCCCTGGAACTGGATTTACAAACAAATGTGAGCTTCCTTCCATGTGGGTGCCGGGAACTGAACTCAGGTCCTCTTAAAAAGCAGCCAGATCTCTTAATCCTAATCATCTCTCCAGCCATGGATTTTTAAAACAAATGAAATTTTATGAAAAACTAAAAATAAGAACAAGAAGGAAGGGAGGGAAGGAGGGAAGGAGGGAAGGAGGGAGGGAGGAAAGAAGGAAAGAAGGAAAGAAGGTCTGTTAAAGGCCTCAAAAGAAAACACAGAAAGAAGCAACAACTGGAGAAATTTGAGCACAGAGGACATTATTTTAGGAAAATGCTGGTTGGGAACAAGGCATATAATATTGTCTGGAGTTTATCTTCAAATGACTCAGGAAATGTTAGTTACTCTGGCCAGATTCCTGGGTGTTTTGCCTGTGTGTGTGCTATAGACCATGTGCATACTTGGTACCTGCAGAGGCCAGAGGAGGGTGTTGAAGTCCCTGGAACTAGAGCTATAGGCATTTGTGAGCTGCCATACAGGTGCTGGGAACTGAACTCTGCTCTGCATGAACAGCTCGTACTCATTCCAGTGAGCCATCTCTGCAGCCCCAATCCAGTGTTGTTGTTAAAAAATCTGATTTTTGAAGCCTGTGTGATGATAATATTTTATTTATTGGTTACACTTGAACATCTAAATAAATTTAAAATGAAGGAAAAATAGTATAAAAAAACAAAGCCATTAATTATTTTTTAAAAATTTGACTAAATTCAGCCACAGAATGAATCTGAGAAAACATGCCTTGTCATAAAAAAAAAGTATAAAAGCAATATGGGCAACAAATGAAACATCTAATTGTCAAAACTGTAAATATTTTTTGCATGACAGAGAATATAATATGAAGGAAAACAAAATGAGCAAGAATAACTAAGATAATATTACTAGCCAATCTTATAGAAAATGCTAAGCATATCTAAAATATAAGAGCAACCTTTGGTGAAAATAAAACCAGTATTTAAAAATAAGTTTATATAAAATTATACAAAAATGACCCCTAACTAAATGGAGGGAAATATTAAATCATACTGATTTGAGACAGGATCTTATTTAGCCAAGGCTAGCCTCAAACTTACTATGTAGCCAAGAATGACCTTAAACTTCTGAGTGCTAAGATTACAGGCATGCACCATGATACCTGACTTATTTCATAGTGAGATTCAAACCTAGTGCTTTCTTCCAGATAGACACTCAACCAATTGAGCTATATAGCTCCAGCCCCAGCCCAAATACTGGTTTTAAAATATAGAAAACTGTTAACTCTCTGAAAGTATGCCTAAGGACCAAACACATAAAAAAGATATTTCCCTAAGCATGCCCTCTAAATTAAAAGAAAAAAATGTTTTTTAGTCCTCATATAAGAATAGATTGAATTACATCACAAAGTATAATCAAAAAATCCAAATTTGAAGGGAATTCCTAAAGTCAAACTGGAATTTTTATCATCAAGTAGATTTTTTTATATTTAAAATAAAGATAGAGGAAAGAATTTTATTGTTGAAGCTACTCTGAAATAATTACTATTATTCAGCAAATATAAGTAACTGCTTAAATTGTACTTGCTTTTAAGGTTTAGATGCAATAATTTAGCACTGTGGATTTAAAAATAAGAACATCTTTCTATTGATTGACCTATGTCTCTATTCATTTGTTCATTCATTTACACAAGCTTCTGACTAATTGGTCTAGAACACTCTGATTCTTCTGCCTCCACATTCCAACAGCTAGCAATTGTAAGTGTGTACCATTACTCCTGGTTAGCTAATCTTGAAGCTATTTGCCCGTGAAAAGCTTTGAGGTCTGAATCTGAGTAGGGGAAATGGGTAAAGTGATAGATAAAACCCTACTGGCCAGGAGTTAGGAGCCCTTGGTGCCTTTTCAGTTTCTAGCACATCGGGTGACTTACAAATGCCTGTACCTCCAATTCCAAGGGATGCCGTCTTCTGGACTCCAAGAGTACCTGACATTCACATGCATACACGCACACATGCATGCACATGCAAATAAATCTTTTTTAAAATTTTGTTTTAAAAAAATAATATTTCAAATTGTTCCAAATAGTTTTAGAGCTAGGATCAGGACGCTGGATAGGGCTTGCCCTTCCTGTAAACAGCTAATATGCTCACCCACATAGTCTGAAAAGTAGTATGAAAAAAGAAAGTTAGAGAGTGTACCTGCTGGTTTTGTGTGTCAACTTGACACAGGCTGGAGTTATCACAGAGAAAGGAGCTTCAGTTGGGGAAGTGCCTCCATGAGGTCCAGCTGTGGGGCATTTTCTCAATTAGTGATCAAGTGGGGAGGGCCCCTTGTGGGTGGTACCACCTTTGGGCTGGTGCTCTTGGGTTCTATAAGAGAGCAGGCTGAGCAAGCCAGGGGAAGCAAGCCAGTAAGAAACATCCCTCCATGGCCTCTGCATCAGCTCCTGCTTGCTGACCTGATTCAGTTCCAGTCCTGACTTCTTTTAGTGATGAACTGCAACGAGGAAGTGTAAGCTCAATAAACCCTTTCCTCCCCAACTTGCTTCTTGGTCATGATGTTTGTGCAGGAATAGAAACCCTGACTAAGACAAATTAGTACCAGGAGTGGGATATTCCTGTGACAACCTGACCATGTTTGGGGGAGGAGTGTAGAAGGACTTTGGAACTTTGAGCTAGATGATCGATACATTCGGTGTTAAGAGCTCTGTGGAATGTTCAGTAGAAGCTCGGAAGACAATGTCAAGAACAGTGCAGAAGATGAAGGCCTGGCTTGTGAAAGTTCAGAGGGAAGATTAAAAACTCTTACAGTGGCCATGTTTTGATTGTGAAGATTCTGTGGTTTTGGTTAGCTGGGGCTGAAGAATCAGCTGTGAGTAACAAGATACCAGAACCACTAAAGCAAACCATTGTGTTACTGGGACTATTGATGCTGGTTAGCTGGAGCTAAGAAATTAGTAGTGATTAAGAAGAAACCAGCATCACTGAGGTGAAATCTTCTGGGAAGTGTTTTCTGAGAGCACAGAGAGTGTGTTCCAGAGATAGCCACAGTTGTATTTTGTGCTGTGGCTGGACTTGGTACTGTGTAAGAATCACCCAGATGGTACTGTTTTGAAGGCATGAAGGGGTCATGAAGAGCAGCTGAGGCTCTTGGCAGAGTGAGAGGCCACGGAAGGCCATTGGTGAAGGTGCAGCCTCAGTTGCAATTGATGGCCCAGGACTTGAAGAGATCATGCATAGGAGCAGAGGTTTGTCACCATGAAGAGATCCTATGAGAGGCTATTGGTGAAGCCTAATTACAGAAGAAGTCAGCAGTGTTTTGAAGATGCCAGTGCCATTCGATGACCACCAAGAACAGCAGCAGCAGTGGAGTACAGGCAGGTGGAGCCTAGAAGACAAGCTGTGTGCTACAAAGGGCAGAGCTGGAGAAGTGACCCAAGCCTTTGGAGGAGCCCAAAAGATCGTGAGTTGGAGTATTGAGTTTTGCTTTTGGTTGTGACTGTGCCCTGATATGTTTCCCTCTTGAAGGATGAATGTATTTTAGTGGAGCCCACAGTTAAGAGACTTTGAATTTTTAAAAAACTTTAAATTTAAAAGATACTGGACATTTTAAAGTGATTGAACTTTTAATATGTAAAGACTGTGGGACTTTTAAAGTAATTTAGATCTTGGGGATGAATAAGGAAGTAAGGGTTGAGGCTTAATAGTGATGTGTTTGTGTGTCAGGTTGACAAGGGGTCAATTGTACTGGCTGGTTTTGTGTGTCAACTTGACACAGGCTGGAGTTATCACAGAGAAAGGAGCTTCAGTTGGGGAAGTTCCTCCATGAGATCCAGTTGTGGGCATTTTCTCAATTAGTGATCAAGTGGGGAGGGCCCCTTGTGGGTGGTACCACCTTTGGGCTGGTGCCCTTGGGTTCTATAAGAGAGCAGGCTGAGCAAGCCAGGGGAAGCAATCCAGTAAGAAACATCCCTCCATGGCTTCTGCATCAGCTCCTGCTTCCTGACCTGCTTGAGTTCCAGTCCTGACTTCCTTTAGTGATGAACAGCAGTGTGGAAGTGTAAGCTCAATAAACCCTTTCCTCACCAACTTGCTTCTTGGTCATGATGTTTGTGCAGGAATAGAAACCCTGACCAAGACAGAGAGGAAGATGCTGTTCTGAGACTAAGGCTCTGGAGTCAGACACTTACCATCAGCTCAAATTCTGCTGCTGGGGGTTGGCTCTTGAATGTATACATAAGGCCCATATATTGAAGGCTTGCTACCTAGTTTAACACAATTGGAAGGTGACAGTCTTTAGGGGTAGGGCCTTAGGCTGAGACTATATCTTAGTGGTAGAGTATTTGTTTAGTGTGCACAAGGCCCTGAGTTTGATCCCCAACGCTACTACCTCTGAAAGGGAGGGACAGGAAGTGAGGGAGAGAGAGGTAGAGCTTACAGACATTTCATTTCTTTGTTTATTTGAAGTCAGGGTCTCACTGCTAGATCTAGTCAACTCAGAACTTGATATATAGACCTAACATGCTTTGAGTTTATAGAAATCTTTCTGGTTTTGCCTCCAAAATGCAAGGATTAAAGGCAAGTGCCAATATATTGACACAGGGCTCTGAGTCCTTAGAACAACTGACTCCATGAGGGAAGTATCATTCAGGTTGTAAAACTCAGCACGTAGACAGCACCACCTGCCAGAACTAAAACAAAGGTAGAATCTATCAAAGTTCACAGTTATGGGAAAGTCTCTAAATAGACCATCCTTGCCTTTTGGCTTCTGTAGTTTTGCTTCTGGTTAGCTTTCCTTGTTAACTGAACTATGTTAACCCAGAACATGGTTTTGTGCTTAAAAGCTCACCCTGAAAAAGGCTCAATGCTACACTGGTACCCTGAACACCTAGTGTAGTCACTGGCTGGCTAAAAAAAAAAATCCTATTGGCTTAAAGCTATGTCTGAGCACTCTTCTCCAGGGAATAACCAACCTTCTTCTCAAATATTGATTCAATGAGGTAAATGGTCCTCTTCCACCACATAGTCTCATCATGATGTGTAAAGTTACTATATTTCTTTTAGATTTTAAAAGATTACATATATGTGTGTGTCTTAGTGTTCTATTGCTGTGAAGAGGCACCATGGCCAAAAGCATTTTGAAGTGGAGACTTCTGGTTTCTTTGGAAAGTCAATTATGTCAAAAAACACAAGCAAAAGGATGTTTTGCTAAAGCAGGCATATGAAAGGATAGATGATGAAGGGTTCTTTGCTAAGGACACTCATGTATTGGTTCACCTTACATTATATAACTGAGCCTCATTTGTTGTGACTCCATACAAAGAAACACACCAAAAAACTTCGGGTGGTATTCTAGTAGCTCCTTGCTGCTTTCTTGGACTTGGGATGATTGGCAGAGTGATACAGACTCACAAGGAGTTTTGCTATAACATACTCACATGTTGAAGCAAGATATGGTTGAGTCAAGACCCATGGAGGACATGTAATATTTGGAGGGAGTATAAATAGGACTCAACAGACAGTGACAGAGGAGTGCTTCCATAGCTAGCTTTGCAACTCTTCTTGGTCTCAGGTCTTTGCTGATCTTCACTTCGCTGAGAGAGGCACAGCAAAAAATTTCTCCTGGTGTCCCTGTTGGTCCTGCTCACTACTGCCAACTCATTCCTGTTAGGCTGAGGCCTGGCTTTGTCTGCTGGGTCATCCACTGCTGCTGAATCATGTTTGCTATCCCGACATGACTGAACTGGACTGCTGATATGTTTGTGAAGTATTGGCAAGTGGACTGGACTGATGCTGCTGACCTGTGAACTGAACTGCTGATTTCCTGATAACACAGATGGGATTTACTCCAAAGAACAATTTCTAAATAGGACCAGTTCCCCCATATCCTAGTAACCTTTCATTTCTACTACCTCTACTTGGTGGTGGGCAAGAAGGGAGGTTAAGAGATTTAAGAATCCATATTAAAAGTAGGCTTTGGAACCAATTCAAGTTTATAACATTTACTTGAAGATTACTTACAGTTCAAAGGTTTAGGCCAACACCCTTATCTCAGGGAGCATGGCAGCACACAGGCAGACAAGGTGGCTGAGAGTTCTACATCTAGATACAAAAGCAGCAGAAACATAGCTGCTGGACCTGGCTTGGGCTTTCAATACTTCAGAGCCCAACTCCGGTGTCATAGTTCCTTCAATAAGGCCACACCTACTCCAACAACAAGGCCACTCCTAATCCCTGTGAAACAGTATCATGCCTTGATGACTAAGCCTTCAAATATATAAACGAGCCTATGGTGGCCATTTCTATTCAAACCACCACAGTGTGTCTGTGTGTGGTGCATGTTTTTTTTTAATTGAAAAAGGAAGTAAAAACATTTATGATAAAATTTAAGATTTACATGGAAAATATTTCTGACAAAATTGAAGAAATATATAGAAAAACATGTTAAATTTGACAATTTTCATGGAATATTAAAGAGTAAAATGGTAGACATAAAAACATTGCTAAATTAATTGAAAAGAAAGTAGAAATATTTTATGATAGAATTTAAGATTTCTGTGGAAAATATTACTGTTAATATTGTAGAAAATGTGGAATAACATGTTAAAATTGAAGATTATCGTGGAAAATTACACAGATAAAATGGTAGGCATAAAAATATTCCTAAGTTGATTGAAAGTGGAATTATAAACATTTTCTGATAAAATTGAAGATTTACATGGAAAATATTTCTGATAAAATTGAAGAAATATATAGAGAAATGTTAAAATTGAAAATTATCATGGAAAATAATATAGATAAAATGATAGACATAAAAACATTACTAAATTAATTGAAAGAGGAATTACAAACAGTTTCTGATAAAGTTGAAGATCTACATGAAAAATATTTGTTAGTCTATGTCTTTTTATTGGGGAATTGAGTCCATTGATGTTAAAAGATATTAAGGAAAAGTTATTGTTGCTTTCTGTTATTTGTGATGTTATTTTTATGTTTGTGTGGTTACTTTCTTTTGGTTTTATTGGAAGAAGATTACTTTCTGGTTTTTTTAGGGTGTAGTTTCCCTCCTTGTATTGGTAATTTCCATCTATTATCCTTTGAAGGTTTGGATTTTGGGAAGATATTGTGTAAATTTGGTTTTATCATGGAATATCTTGGTTTCTCCATCTATGGTGATTGAGAGTTTTGCTGGGTATAGTAGTCTGGGCTGGCATTTGTGTTCTCTTAGAGTCTGTATGAGATCTGCCCAGGATCTTCTAGCTTTCATAGTCTCTGGTGAGAAGTCTGGTGTTATTCTGATAGGCTGCCTTTATAAGTTACTTGACCTTTTCCCCTTACTGCTTTTAATATTCTTTGTTTGTTTAGTGCATTTGATGTTTTGATTATTATGTTCCTGGAGAACTTTCTATTCTGGACCAGTCTGTTTGGAGTCTGGTTCAGTTCTGGTCTAGTTCTGTAGGCTTCTTGTATATTCATGGACATCTCTTTCTGTAGGTTAGGGAAGTTTTCTTCTATAATTTTGTTGAAAATAGTTACTGGCCCTTTAAATTGTAAATCTTTGCTCTCTTCTATACCTATAATCCTTAGGTTTGGTCTTCTCATTGTGTTCTGGATTTCCTGCATGTTTTAGGTTACAAGCTTTTTGCATTTTGCATTTTCTTTGACTGTCCAGTCAATATTTTCTATCATTAGCACCTGATATTCTTTCTTCTATCTCTTGTATTCTGTTGTTGATGCTTGCATCTGTGACTCTGATTTTTCTCCAGGGTTTTCTATGTCCAGAGTTGTCTCCCTTTGTGATTTCCTCACTGTTTCTACTTCCATTTTTAGACCCTCGATGGTTTTGTTCAGTTCCTTCACTTGGTTGTTTGTGTTTTCCTGTATTTCTTTAGGGGATTTTTGTGTTTCCTCTTTAAGAGCTTTTACCTGTTGACCCATGTGCTCCTGTATTTCTTTAAGGGAGTTTTTATGTCCTTCTTGAAGTCCTCTATCAGCATCATGAGATGAGATTTTAAATTGAACTCTTGCTTTTCCAGTGTGTTGGGGGATCCAGGACTTGCTGTGGTGGGGGAACTGGTTCTGATATTGCCAAGTAGCCTTGGTTTCTGTTGGTAGGGTTCTTGTGCTTGCATTTCACCATCTGATTATCTCGGTGTCAGTTGGTCTTGCTGTCTCTGGCTGGAGCTTGTCTCTGGCTTGTCCTTCCTGTGGGCCTGTAAGCTTGTGTCTGTACTCCAGCGAGACCAACTCTCTTCTGGCAGGGTCTGTGCACAGAAGTCTGTAGAGCTGCCTGGCTCCTTGGTGTAAATGGTGCCTAGAAGGCTCCTGTCCCAGCTGCTCCACTGATCATATGCTCTGTGTGCTCCTAGCTGTTCCTTTCCAGAGAGATATTGGAGAGAAGGTGGAGATCTCACCTCCACACTCAGAAGTGAAAGTGCTGCTGGGAGATCTCTCTCTCCTGGTGGGCTGTGCACAGAAGGCTGTGGAGTTGCCTGGCTCCTGGTACAAATGGGGGCTGGAAGACTCCTTTCCCAACTGCTCCACTGATCAAATGCCCTTGTGGTGCATGTTCTTACAGAGGCCAGAGGCACTGGATTCCTCCGGATATATGCTCTTAGTCTCTGATCCATCTCTCTATATCTCTGTTTCCACATAACCCTTTTAATTTTTTTAACTCATAAATTAAATACTATAGACCCAGAAGCAGCAGGGTGATTATCCATGGACAGAAACTTAAAAATTGTGAACCACAACAAACTTTTTCTTAGTCTTTGGTATTTTGTTATATAACATATGACTACCATGTGGCTGCAATCCAAGACATATTTAAAGTGGGGGACTCCCAGGCCCCCACTTTAGTTTCTTTATGGTAATAATTTAATAAGCTTGTGACTATTTAGTTCACTAAAGATTTTGCATTTAAGCAGAGCATCATATCAGTGTTTGTGATGGCTATTCTTGGTTGTCAACTACATCTGGAATTAACTAAAATGTAAATGGCTGTGCGTACCTGTGAGAGAGGTTTTTTTTTTCCTTTCAGTTAAATCATTTGAAGTAGAAAGACTCACTTCCAGGTCTTTGAGATGGGGATCTCCACTATTAACCCGGGCCCCTCCTTCTCCTGGAAGCCTGTATAAATGACACAGAAGGAAGAAATTACTCTTTTTGCCTGCATGCTCTCAGTTGTAAGTCCAATTCTTCACCACCATTTGACCTATGTCCTTAGGATTCTGGCATATACTGAGGACTGGTTGAGGCATCCAGCCTCATGGACTGAACAACTACTGGGTTCTTGGACCATTTCTCTAACACTTGTGTAAAAGTGTGTTGAGGTTTTCTGCTTACTGGAGGTTAAGTACTCCTGACTTAGTTCAAGCCCTGAGACCTGTGTGGTGGTATTGTGGGGTGTTATGTTTTAGAAAAGGCTACAGATCACCAGTTGAAAAGTTGACATAAACCGTGAACGAGGAAGAAGTGGAATTCCCTACCCATCCACTCTACCCCTCTCTTGAAGGAGCCTCTTAGCCCTAACCCTTCCCCAGGATGCAGTAAGCTCTTTAAAGAAGGTAGGGGAGGAAGTGGAGAGAATTTGAAGCTTGAAGAACTACTTCTTCTCTATGAGTCGAGGAATAGTGCATGCTAGCACTAAACTCTGGGAGCTGGAGAGGGGGATATTAATTATACTCTGGAAGGGCTAAGAGAGCAGGTTTTAGATTTCTCTGGGTGACCTGGCAGAGACAAAAGGATTCTGGTCTCCAACAAGAAAATCCAGAATTTTGGGAAATCTGCACAAGAGAAATCCACTTGTTAATACAGGGAAACTGGTCAAAGTGCCTGGGGGGTTAACTTTTTGATGGCCTAACTCATTTGGCTACCCTATTCCAAAAGAGGACCAATTACGTTGGGATAATATTATTGTTCATTGTGTAAAAATTGTCTCTGTCTTATTCACATGCTGATTTCTGTGTTGGCAGAGAGCTGAGGGAGGAATAGTTTTAGTATTATTACTCATATGACTACATGATTGTAATGGCAATTCCTGACTGTCAACTTGACTATATATGGAAAGAACTACAATCCAGAATTGGAGGGCACACCTGTGATCCAGATCTTGAAGCTGGAAGACACAAGTTTCTGACCTGGATATTGGCATGGAGATTTTGAGGCATAGTGGGCATGAAAAGCTTATGCCCAGGCAAGGTGGTATGTGCCTTTAATTCCAGGAGACTGACACAAGGTGATCTCTGAGTTCAAGGTCAGCCTAGGACAAAGCAAGTCCCAGACTCAGTCATGGTGGTATACATCTTTACCTGGGGCATACCTTCTGCTGGAGACCTACAGAAGGACATTGTAAGAAGGAAGAGTCACTCTTTTTCACCTGCTTGCATTTACTTGCCAGCACATCTGTTGGGACCTATTTCTGTAGAAGACCAGATGAAAGAACTAGCCTTGGCCAGGCAGTGGTGGTGCATACCTTTAATAGCAGCACTTGGGAATCAGAGGTAGGTGGATTTATGAGTTTGAGGCCAGCCTGATCTACAGAGTGAGTTCCAGGACAGTCAGGGCTACAAAAAGAAACCCTGTTTTGACCCCCCCCCAAAAAAAACAAACAACAGCAACAACAACAAAAACCCTAGCCTTGTAGGACTGGGAAACTATTAGATTCTTGGACTTCCCATTCACAGCTGACCATTGTTGGGTTAGTTGGACTACAGACTGTATGTCATCACAATAAATTCCCTCAATATAGAGAGACATTCCATAAGTTCTGTGACTCTAGAGAACTCTGACTAATACAGAAGTTGGTATCAGGGACTGAGGTATTGCTGTGATATGTCTGACCATGCTTTTGTTTGGAAGAATGTGGATTTGGGGACTTTGGATTTGGAAAGCTATGGAATGCTTTAAGTGGGGCTTAATGAGTCATTCTAGTAGGAATATGGAAGATTTTGTTACTATGAGTGACTTGAACTGTGCAAACCTGGCTCAAGAAGTTTCAGAGAAGAATTTCAGTATGTGATATAGAGACTATTTTTTGTAGAGTTTTGGTGAATAATGTGGCTGTTTTTTGCCCTTGTCTGAAGAGGCTACCTGCGGCCAATGTGAAGAGATTTATATTAATTGTATTGACAAAGGAAGTCTCAAAAAATTAGAGACTTTGTTCTCTGGTTAAGTCTCATGAAGAACATTTTGAACTAGAATGGTTAGCTTAGAAAGGAAAATTATAAAATGGTTCAAGTATTAAAGGAGCACCAGGAAGTGAAACAGAGTTGAATCCTGTATTCTAGGAGAGAGCAGATTAAGGAAGTGGGACGTTGAGGCACGGTCTACCCAGGTAACTTTAGATCCGGACATGGTGGTACACACGCTGAATCCAAGGAGTGAAAGCCATCAGATCTCTGAGTTAAGTCAGTCTGCGGAGCAAGATCCAGGACAGCCACGCTTGGCCAGAGAAGGAGTTGAAAAACGAAAAACTAATGATAATGTAATAGAACAAGGGGGCCATGTTCCTGCTCCTGCAAGCAGCAGAACTTGGCAGTGTCTCTGGCTTTAGAGTCAAGAATAGAAGGGACTATCATTCGGACAATTGATGCTATTTAGCTGGAGCTAAGAAATTAGCTATGATTAAGAAGAGACCAGCATCACTGAGGTGAAATCTTCTGGGAAGTGTTTTCTGAAAGCACAAAGAAGCTGTGTTCCAGAGATAGCCAAGATTGTACCTTGTGCTGTGTCTGTACTTGGTTATGTATAAGTTATTGGTTTTGAAGCATGAAGGGGTCATGAAGGACACCTGAGACTGAGCACTGAGAAAGGCCACAGAAGGCCATTGGTGAAGGTGCAGCCTCAGTTGTAGATGATGGCCTAGGACTAAAGGGGTCATGCAAATGAGTTGAGGTTTGACATGGTGAAGAAAGCCTATGAGAGGCTATTAGTGAAGGCTAATTGCCCCTGTAGACCCTAGTGTATTGGAGATGACAGTACCATTGGATGACCATCAAAAACAGTAGCAGCAGCAGTGGAGTCAACCAGAGCCTAGAGTGCTACAGAGGGCAGAGTTGGAGATGTGATCAAAGGCCTTTAGAGGAGCCCAGAAGATCATGTGTAGATCCCATACACTGAAACAAAGAAGCTATGAAGTTAGAGTTACCTTGGAGACCCAAAGATGTTAAAGATGCCAGAGTCATGGGATACCTGCCAAGGAAAGCTGCTAATAGGGAGGGGAACCAGCAAAAGAGAAAGAAGGTTGTTGCAGTCAAGAAAGATGAAAAAGGAGTGGAGATTTAAAGACTACTTTGACATTAGACATGGAGATGTTTGGAGTTTGTGCAGCTGGTTTCATGTCTTGCCTGGGGATTTACAGTTAAGTGATTGGATGAATAGCAGAAGAGACTTTGAACTTTGGACTTGTAAAATTGATGAGACTGCTATAGACTATGGGAACTTTGGAAGTTGGACTAAATGTACTTTTTTATTATGATATGGGTGGGTATGGCTCCCATAGACTCATGTGTTTAAACAAGCCTATGGGGACCAGGGATGTGATAGTTTGTATATGTGTGGCCTGGGGAGTGACACTATTTGGAGGTGTGGCCTTGTTGGAGTGGGTGTGTCACTGTGGGTGTGGGCTTTAATACCCCAGTCCTAGTTGCCTGGTAGCTAGTATTCTGCTAGCAGCCTTCAGATGAAGATGTATCACTCTGAGTTCCTCCTGTATCATGCCTGCCTGGATACTGCCATGTTTTCATATGAATTATTGTCAAGGACTGAACCTATAAGCCAGCCCCAATTAAATGTTGTCCTTATGAGAGTTGCCTGGATTGTGGCATCTGTTCATAGCAGTAAAACCCTAAGGCAATCATATTTGGTGAATACTCCCTCTCTTCCTTCTGATTGGTTTATTAAAAAGCTGATGGCCTAGAGCAGACAGGAAATCACAGATGGGACTTCCAGGAAGAGATAAGAACTCTGGAGTCAGGTGTGGAAGGATTCACCAGAGAACACTGAGGAAGAAGCAGGCTACGACTGCAGAAGCGGTACCTAACAGGCCATGTAGCAGAACCTAGATTAGAATAAATGGGTTTATTAGGTTATTACATGAGCCAGTTGGAAACAAGCCTAGCTGTGAGGCCTGAACACTAATAAATACAAGTCTCCATGTCATTACTCAGGAGCTGGAGGTCCAAAAAATGCCCCAAACTGATTTCACAGAAAGTCTGCATGGAGAAACAGGCATCACATCTGTCCTCATCGACAAAACTCCTCTTTGGCCTGCAGCAGCTTGCATGGGCCATTGTTTGTGTCCAAGTCACCACCACAACCCCAGGGATACAGACAGCATGGCCAGTGAGCCTGCTGCAAGTCCTACACCATACCAGGAGCATCCGTTGATGCAGTCTCAGGAGAGACCATTTCCCCTTCCATTTTATCTGCTTCTCCAATAAACAGACCTTGCAGAAACTAAGAGAAACACATAGTAAAGCCAACCAGGGGTGACCACCATATATTTCATTTGTATACCTGAGCAGACCAGGGGACATTTCACATGGATCCTGGACACTGGCTGAATGGTCACACCCAGTCTTATATGTGTCCTAACCAGAATATTCCTTTACTAGAATTGCCTCTGAAGGTGACAAACCAGGTCATTTTTTAATTTGTTGTCTTTAGGGTGTAGTTGTCAGAATCTTCTAAAGCATTAGGCAGCAATTGTTTAAAGGGAGTCCTTAGGCCCTGAAACATCTTCAGGTAGTGCACTCCCTAGGAGCCTCTTGATCACTGTGTGACCTTGCTTCAAGGGTGTCTCTAAGACCCTGGTGTTTCAAGATCTGGTCTCAGGGAGTCTTGGTGGAACTTCCAGACATATTGTGGATTGTTCATCAGAGAAGACTACTCCAACACAAGTTTAAGCCAGTACAATGTCTTTATTAACTGACCAGACACTAAAGTAGGTGTTCAGGATACTAGTGTAGCTCCAAGCCTCTCTCATGGTGAGATTTAAGCACAAAAAAACATGTTCTTAGTCAACTTACTTCAGTTAGCAAGAACTGTTAGCCAGAAGTGGAGCTACAGAAGCCCAAAGTCAAGATTTAGAGCTTTTCTTAGAGCTTTGACAAATTAGGTCTTTTCTTTGGTAGAGTTTTATAGCCTAAATGGTATTATCATCATGGAGTCAGTTGTGCTGAGGTCTGGGGCCTGTTAAAGTAGGAGAAAACTGACTCACAAAAGTTATCCTCTGATCTTCATATGCATGCCGTGACATATACACTGTACACACACACACAGAGACACACACACAACACACATTCAATGGCACACAAACACAAATAAATACAATTCAAATATGTTTATACATAATAAAAATGTTAATGTTGTAATAGAAGACTAGTAATTCTAGCACTGAGGAGATGTAGATAGGGGAGCATACTGGCCAGCCAGACTGGACTAATCAGTGAGTCCATGCCCCAGTGAGAGACCTGTCTCAAAACACAAGATAGACAAGTCTTGAGAAATAACATTGGACAGAGGCTGATGTTGGACCTTTACACGGACTTCCTTATACATGTACCCATACATACGAACATGTACACAGATAGACTCATATGCACACACAATTGTACATAGGAGGCGAAGTACTATCATCTCTTCTGTGTACAAATATGGTCTCCCTACAAAAACTCTGGCTGTCCTAGAACTCACCGTGTAGACAAGGTTGGCCTTGAACTCATAGAGATTCAACTTCATACTCACAAAGATTCACTTGTCTCTACCTCCCAGTGCTTGGAATAAAGGTGTGAACCACTTCACCTGGCTACTGTCATCAAATTGATGTTAACACAAAGACATCAAAGGTAAGTGATCATGCTTTGCCTAAGAAAAGAGTACTTATCCAAAGTATTTTAATCCCCTATTATTTTGTCATTTAAAATTCTTAATTTAGAAATTTTTCTACTAGAAAAAAATCTCCATAAAAGTGAAACATTTGCTCCTGCTGATAAAAAGTGAGCACAGAATGGAAGAGAAGTGTAAGTCAGGAGCGTGTGAGACTAAAGCGGGGCTTGAGATCTGCTCCTAAAACTTCCTTCCACCATGGGATGGGATAAAACAAGGTCTTTAGATTTCAATTTGTTTAACTGTAAAATGGTGAAGTAAATATATAGTCAATTGTTCTAGCTTACTCTCTGTTTCTGGGATAAAACAATGACCAAACAAACAAACAAACACACCTTAGATGGGACTGGAGAGATGGCTCAGGGGTTACTACTGTTCTTCCAGAGGTCCTAAGTTCAGTTCCAACTCAACCATTCATAATGGGATCTGATGCCCTCTTCTGGTGTGTCTGAAGACAGGGACACTATACTCACAAAAATAAAATAAATAGATCTTTAAAAAACAAAAAATACCTTAGGAATGTGGGGCTTAGTTTAGCTCACAGCTTGCCCCCCCCCCTTCTCCTCAGAGAAGAGGGCCCCTCTTAGAGTACAACCCAACTCTGGGACATCTCGTTGCAGCAGGACTAGGAATAGCCACTCCCACTGAGGCCTAACCAGGCAGTCCAGATAGGGGCAGGGGATCCAATGGCAAGGAACAAAGACTAAGAGAGCTCCCGCTCCGCCTGTTAGGGGACCCACAGAAAGACAAAGCTGCACATTTGCTACAAATGAACCGGGAGCTTAGATCCACCCCTCGACACTCCCTGGTCAGTGGCCCCGTTCTGTGAGCCCCCATGGTTCCAGGTTAATTGACGTTGGGTCTTCTTGTGATGTCCTTGACCCCTAACGCTTGCTCACTTCTGTTTTCCCTTCTTCCACAAGACTCCCTGAACTCCACCAGATGTTTGACTGTGGGTGTCTGCATCTGCATCCATCTGCTGCTGGATGAAGCCTCTCAGGAGACAGTTATGCTAGGCTCCTGTCTGCAAGCATAGCAGAGTATCATTAATAACGTCAGGTCGGCTTTCTCACATGGGATGGGTCTTAAGTTGGGTCAGTAATTGATTGGTTGTTCCCTCAGTCTCTGCTCCATTTTTATCCCTGCATATCTTTGTAGGCAAGACAATTTTGGATTGAAGGTTTTTATAGGTGGACTGATGTCTCCCACCCTCCTCTGGGAGTCCTACCTGGCTACCGGAGGTGGCCAGTTCACGCTCCTATATCCATCTGTGGTGGGAGTCTCAGCCAGGGTCACCCCCATAGATTCCCATATCTTCCGCTGTCCTAGGCCTCTAGCTCATCCCAGAGATGTCCCACACCACTCCCAAGACTCTTACTCCCACCACCCCAGCACTTGATCACCATTCCCATTTCTCTCCTCACTACCCAGTTCCCTCCCTCTCTCCAACCATCTCTGATGACTATTTTGTTTTTCCTACTGACAGAAATTCATGAATCCTCCTTTGGGGCCTCCTTATTACCCAGTTTCTTTGGGTCTGTGGATTGTAGCATGGTTATACTAAACTTTATGGCTAACATCCACATACATGGCTCTGGATTTCCTCACTCAGGATGACATTCACAAGTTCCATCCATTTACCTACAAAATTCATGATATCTTTGTTTTAAATGGCTATTAATAGCCATTGTATAGATGTAACACATTTTTCTGTATCCATTCTTCAGTTGGATATCGAGGTTGTTTCCAGCTTCTGGCTATTATGAAATCTGCTATGAACATAGTTGAGTAAGTAAGTGTCCCTGTGGTATAGTGGAGAATCTTTGTGATATATGCCCTGGAGTAGTATAGCTGGGTTTTGAGGTAGAACTATTCCCAATTTTTTGAGAAACCACCAAATTGATTTCCAAAATGGTTGTACAAGTTTGCACCCCCACCAGCAATGGAAGAATATTCCCCTTTCTCCACAGCCTCACCAGCATGTGCTATCACTTGAGGTTTTGATCTTAGTCATTCCAGTGGGTGTAAATGGAATCTCAGAATCATTTTTATTTGCATTTCCTTGATGACTAAGGATGTTAAACATTTCTTTAAGTGTTTCTCAGCCATTAGAGATTCCTTTGTTGCAAATTCTCTCTTTAACTCTGTATACCATCTTTTAATTGGGTTATTCGGTTTGTTGGTGTCTAACTTCTTAAGTTTGGGTATTTGGATATTTGTTGGATGTAGTGGTGACAAAGATCTTTTCCCAATACATAGATTGCTGATTTGTCCTGCTGGCAGTGCCCTTTGCTTTACAGAAGCTTTTCAGTTTCATGAGGCCCCATATATCAATTGTTGATCTTAGAGCCTGAGCCATTAGTGTTGTTTTCTGTACCAATTCATTCTATTCCATTCCCCATTTTCTCTATTAGATTTTAGTGTGTCTGGTTTTATGTTGAGGTCCTTGATTCACTTGGACTTGAGTTTTGTGCAGGGTGATAAATATGCACCTATTTTCATTCTTCTACATACGGACATTCAGTTAGACCAACAACATTTGTCGAAGATGCTTTCTTTTTTCCATTGTATAGTTTTGCCTTATTTGTCAAAAAATCAAGTGTCCGTAGTGTTTATTTCAGGGTCTTTGGTTAGAGTCCATTGAACAACCTGTTTGTTTTTATACCAATACTATGCAGTGTGGTTTTTTGTTTTTGTTTTTTTTTTGTTGTTGTTGTTTGTTTTTTAATCACTATTGCTCTATAGTACAGACTGAGGTCAGGGATGGTGATTCCCCTAGAAGTTCTTATATTCTACAGGATTATTTTAGCTATCCTGGTTTTTTTGTTTTTCGATATGAAGTTGAGACTTGCTCTTTCATGGTCTGTAAAGAATAGTGTTGGGATTTTGGTGGGAATTGCATTGAATCTGTAGATTCCCTTTGGTAAGGTGATCATTTTCACTTTGTTAATCCTACCAATTCATGAACATGGGCGACCTTTCCATTTTCTGTTATCTTCCTCAATTTCTTTCTTCAGACACTTGAAGTTCTTGTCATACAAGTCTTTCACTTGCTTGGTTAGAGTTACACCAAGATATTTTATATCATTTGTGGCTATTGTAAATGGCGTTGTTTCTCTTCTTAGCTAATTTGTTGTTTATATAAAAGAGAGCTACTGAATTTTTTTTTAGTTAATTTTGTATCCAGCAATTTGTTGAAGGTGTTTATCAGCTGTCAGAGTACTCTGGAAGAATTTTGGAGGTCACTTATATATACTATTATATCATCTTCAAATAGTGATACTTTGACTTCTTCCTTTCCAATTTGTATTCCCTTGTTGCCCTTTTGTTCTCTTATTGCACTATCTACAACTTCAAGTACTGTATTGAATAGATTCAGAGAGAGTGGGTCACCTTTTCTTAGCTCTGATTAGTGGAATTGCTTTAAGTTTCTCTCCATTTACTTTCATGTTGGTTATTGGCTTACTACACATTGCTTTATTGTATTTAGGTATGTTCTTTGTATCTCTGTTTTCTTCAGGACTTTTAACATGAAAGGGTGTTGGATTTTGTCAAAGGCCTTTTCAGCATCTAATGAGATGAGCATGTGATTTTTTTCTTTCAGTTTCTTTATATGGCAAATTACATTGGTGGCTTTTCACACACTGAACCATGTCTATATCTCTGGAGATAAAGCCTATTTGTTCATGGTAGATGATGCTTTCAGTGTATTCTTGGATTTGGTTTGTAAGTATTTTATTGAGTATTTTTCAAACAACTTTCAGAAGAGAACTTGATCTGAAATTCTCCTTTCTAAGTTTTTATGTGGTTTAAGGATCAAGGTGACTGTGGTCTCATAGAATGAGTTTGCCAATGTTTCTTCTATTTCTATTTTGAGAAATAATTTGAGGAGTATTGGTTTTAGCTCTTCTTTGAAAGTCTGGTAGAATTCTGTGCTAAAAAACATCTGGCCTTTGGCTTGTTTTTGTTTGTTTGGTTGTTTGGTTGGTTGGTTTGGCTTGGATTGGTTTTGGTTGAGGTATTTTTAATGACTGTTTCTATTTCCTTAGGGTTTATAAGATTGTTTAAATAATTTACCTGATCTGGATTTAACTTTGGTTAAGTGATATCTGTCTAGAAAATTATACATTTTGTTTAGATTTTTCAAATTTTGTGGAGTACAGGCTTTAGAAATAAGACCTAATGATTCCGTGAAGTTCCTCATTGCCTTTTTTATGTGTCTCTTTTTTTCTATATTCTTTGTTTACATTCCAAATGCTTTCCCCTTTCCCCGGTCCCCTTTCCCCGTTCCCCCCTCCCCATATGTCCCATAAGCCCTCTTCTCTCCACCCATTCCCCAATCACCCCCTCCCATTTCTCTGTCCTGGTACACCCCTAAAATGCTGGATCAAGCCTTTCCAGGACCAGGGCCCTCTCCTTCCTTCTTCATGGGAATCATTTGATATGCTAATTGTATCTTGAGTATTCAGAGCTTCTGGGCTAATTAATATCCACTTATCACTGATTGCATTCCATGTGTATTCTTTTATGATTGCATTACCTCGCTTAGGATGATATTTTCCAGTTTCAATCATTTGCCTAAAAATTTCATGAATTCATTGTTTTTAATTGCTGAGTAGTATTCCATTGTGTAAATATACCACATTTTCTGTATCCATTCCTCCATTGAAAGACATCTGGGTTCTTTCCAAGTTCTGGCTATTATAAATAAGGCTGCTATGGACATAGTGGAGCATGTGTCCTTATTGCATGCTGGGGAATCCTCAGGGTATATGCCCAGGAGTAGTATAGCAGGGTCCTCTGGAAGTGTCATGTCCAGTTTTCTGAGGAACCACTAGACTGATTTCCATAGTGGTTGTATCATCTTACAATCCCACCCGCAGTGGAAGAGTGTTCCTCTTTCTCCACATCCTTGCCAACACCTGCTGTCTCCTGAGTTTTTAAACTTAGCCATTCTGACTGGTGTGAGGTAAAATCTCAGGGTTGTTTTGATTTGCATTTCCCTAATGGCTAATGATGTTGAGCACTTCTTAAGGTGCCTCTTGGCCATCTGGGTTTCTTCAGGTGAAAATTCTTTGTTTAGATCTGTACCCCATTTTTTAATAGGGTTATTTGGTTCCCTGGGGTCTAATTTCTTGAGTTTTTTGTATATATTGGATATTAGCCCTCTGTTGCATGTAGAGTCGGTGAAGATCTTTTCCCAATTTGTTGGTTGCTGTTTTGTCTTTTTGACGGTGTCCTTTGCCTTATAGAAACTTTGTAATTTTATGAGGTCCCATTTGACAATTCTTGATCTTAGAGTAGAAGCTATTGGTGTTCTGTTCAGGAACTTTTCCCCTGTGTCCATGTCCTCAAGGGTCTTCCCCAGTTTCTTTTCTATTAGTTTCAGTGTATCTGGTTTTATGTGGAGGTCCTTGATCCACTTGGAGTTGAGCTTAGTACAAGGAGATAAGAATGAATCAATTTGCATTCTTCTGCATGCTGACCTCCAATTGAACCAGCACCATTGGTTGAAAAGGCTATCTTTTTTCCACTGGATGTTTTCCACTCCTTTATTGAAGATCAAGTGACCATAGGTGTGTGGGTTCTTTCTGGGTCTTCAATCCTATTCCATTGGTCCACTAGCCTGTCACTGTACCAATACCATGTAGTTTTTAACACTATTGCTCTGTAGTATTGCTTGAAGTCTGGGATACTGATTCCTACACAAGTTCTTTTGTTGTTGAGAATAGTTTTAGCTATCCTGAGTTTTTTGTTATTCCAGATGAATTTGAGAATTGCTCTTGAAGAATTGAGTTGGGATTTTGATGAGGACTGCGTTGAATCTGTAGATTGCTTTTGGCAAGATGGCCATTTTAACTATATTATTCCTGCCAATCCACGAGCATGGAAGATTTTTCCATTTTCTGAGGTCTTCTTCCATTTCCTTATTCAGAGACCTGAAGTTCTTGTCATACAGATATTTTATTTGTTTGGTTAGAGTCACACCAAGATACTTTATATTGTTTGTGGCTATTGTGAAGGGAGTCATTTCCCTAACTTCTTTCTCAGCCTGCTTATCCTTTGAGTATAGGAAGGCTACTGATTTGCTTGAGTTGATTTTATAACCAGCCACTTTGCTGAAGTTGTTTATCAGCTGTAGGAGTTCTCTGGTGGAGTTTTTTGGGTCACTTAAGTAGACTATCATATCATCTGCAAATAGTGATAGTTTGACTTCTTCCTTTCTAATTTGTATCCCTTTGACTTCCTTATGTTGTCTAATTGCTCTAGCTAGGACTTCAAGTACTATATTGAAAAGATATGGAGAGAGAGGGCAGCCTTGTCTAGTCCCTGATTTTAGTGGGATTGCTTCAAGTTTCTCTCCATTTAGTTTGATGTTGGCTACCGGTTTTCTGTATATTGCTTTTACTATGTTTAGGTATGGGCCTTGAATTCCTGTTCTTTCTAAGACTTTTAGCATGAAAGGATGCTGAATTTTGTCAAATGCTTTTTCAGCATCTAATGAAATGATCATGTGTTTTTTTTTTCTTTGAGTTTGTTTGTGTAGTGGATTACATTGATGGATTTCTGTATATTGACCCATCCTTGCATCCCTGAGATGACGCCTACTTAATCACGGTGGAATACCATTTTGATGTGTTCTTGGATTCGGTGGGCAAGAATTTAATTGAATATTTTTGCATATTTACAAGGGAAATTGGCTGAAGTTCTCTTTCTTTGTTGGATCTTTGTGTGGTTTTGTTATCAGTGTAATTGTGGCTTCATAGAATGAGTTGGGTAGTGTTCCTTCTGTTTCTATTTTGTGGAATAGATTGAAGAGTATTGGTGTTAGGTCTTCTTTGAAGGTCTGATAGAATTCTGCACTAAAACCATCTGGTCCTGTGCTTTTTTTGGTTGGGAAACTTTCTATGACCCCTTGTATTTCTTTAGAGGTTATGGGACTGTTTAAATGCTCTCTTTGATCCTAATTTAATTTTGGTATTTGATATCTGTCTAGGGAATTGTCCATTTCCTCCAAATTCTCCAGTTGTGTTGACTATAGGCTTTTACATGAGTAGGATCTGATTTTTTTTTAATTTCCTCAATTTCTGTTGTTATATTTCCCTTTTCATTTCTAATTTTGTTAATTTGGATACTGTCTCTGTGCCCTTTGGGTAGTCTGGCTAAGGGTTTATCTATCTTGTTAATTTTCTCAAAGAACCAGCTCCTCGTTTTGTTGATTCTTTGTATGGTTCTCTTTGTTTCCACTTGATTGATGTCAGTCCAGAGTTTGATGATTTCCTGTCTTCTATTCCTCCTGGGTGAATTAGCTTCTTTTTGTTCCAGAGCTTTCAGGTGTGCAGGTAAGCTGCTAGTGTGTGCTCTCTCCAGTTTTTTTTTTTTTTTTTTTTTTTTTTTTTTTTTTTTTTTTGGAAGCACTCAGGGCTATGAATTTTTTTCTTAGCACTGCTTTCATTGTGTCCCATAGATTTGGGTATATTGTTCCTTCATTTTCATTAAATTCTAAAAAGTCTTGATTTCTTTATTTCTTCCTTGACCAAGGTATCATTGAGTAGAGTACTGTTCAGTTTCCATGTGTATGTGGGCTTTCTGTTGTTTTTGTTGCTATTGAAGACCACTTTTACTCCATAGTTATCTGATCAGAGTCATAGGATTATTTTGATCTTCTTATATTTGTTGAGGTCTGTCTTGGGACCAATTATATGGTCAATTTTGGAGAAGCTACCATGAGGTTCTGGGAAAAAGGTATATTCTTTTGCTCTGGGATGAAACGTTTTATATATATATATATATATATATATATATATATATATGTATATATATATATATATATATATATAATCTGTTAAATCTAATTGGTTCAAAGCTTCAATTAGTTTCACTGTGTCCCTGTTTATTTTCTGTTTTCGTGATCTGTCCTTTGAGGAGAGTGGGGTATTGAAGTCACCCACAATTATTGTGTTAGGTGCAATGTGTGCTTTGAGCTTTAGTAAAGTTTCTTTTATGAATGAGGGTTCCCTGGCATTTGGAGAATAGATGTTAAGAATTGAGAGTTCATCTTGTTGGATTTTTCCTTTGACCAGCAACAAGTGTCCTTCCGTGTCTCTTTTGATGACTTTAGGTTGAAAGTCAATTTTATCTGATATTAGAATGTCTACTCCGGCTTGTTTCCTGAGACCATTTGCTTGTACAATTGTCTTCTAGCCTTTTACTCTAAGGTAGTTTTTGTCTTTGACACTGAGGTGTGTTTCCTGTTTGCAGCAAAATGTAAGAAAAGGAGGGTGTTTCCTTATCCAGTCTGTTAGTCTGTCTTTTTATTGGGGAATTGAGCCCATTGATGTTAAGGGATATTAAGGAATAGTGATTATTGCTTCCTGTCATTTTTGATGTTATTTTTATATTTGAGTGGTTATCTTCTTTTGGGTTTGATGAAAGAAGGTTACTATCTTGCTTTTTCCCGGGCAGAGTTTCCTTCCTGTTATTGGTATTTTCCCCCTATTATTCTTTGTAGGGCTGGTTTGTGGAAAAATATTGTGTAAATTTGGTTTTGTCATGGAATATCTTGGTTTTTCTATCTATAGTGACTGAGATTTTTGTTGGGTATAGTAGTCTTGGCTGGCATTTGTGTTCTCTTATGGTCTGCATGAGAGCTGCCCAGGATCTTCTAGCTTTCATGGTCTCTGGTGAGAAGTCTGGTGTAATTCTGATAGGTCTTCCTTTATATGTTACTTGGCCTTTTTCTCTTATGCCTTTAATATTCTTTCTTTGTTTACTACATTTGGGGTTTTGATTATTATGTGACGGGAGTTATTTCTCTTCTGGTCCAGTCTGTTTGGAGTTCTGTAGGCTTCTTGTATATTCATGGGCATCTCTGTTTTTAGGTTAGGGGAGTTTTCTTCCATAATTTTGTTGAAGATATTTGCTGGCCCTTTAAGTTGTAAATCTTCACTCTCATCTATGCCTATATTCCTTAGATTTGGTCTTCTCATTGTGTCTTGGATTTCCTAGATGTTTTGGGTTACAAGCTTTTTGCATTTTGCATTTTCTTTGACTGTTGAGTCAATGGTTTCTATGGTATCTTCGGCATCTGAAATTCTTTCTTCTATCTCTTATATTCTGTTTTTGATATTTGCATCTATGTCCCCTGATTTCTTCCCAAGGTTTTCTATCTCCAAAGTTATCTCCCTTTGCGATTTCTTAGTTGTTTCTACTTCTGTTTTTAGATCCTGGATGGTTTTGCTCAGTTCCTTCACTTGCTTGTTTGTGTTTTCCTATAATTCTTTAAGAGATTCTTGTGTTTCTTCTTTCATGATTTCTGCTGTTGACCAAAGTTCTCCTGTATTTCTTTAAGTGATTTTTTGCATTTCCTCCTTATTCCCTTCTATCTTTCGACTCATATTCTTCTGAATTTCTTTAAATGATTTTTGTGCTTCCCTTGTAAGGGCTTCTAACTTTTGATCATTTTTCTCCTGAATTTCTTTAAGATATTTATTTATGTCCTTCATGTGTTCCTCTAACAGCATCATGACCAGTGATTTTAAATCCAAATCTTGTTTTTCTGGTGTGTTGGGGTATCCAGGACTTGCTCTTGTTGGAGAATTGGGTTCAAATGCTGCCATATTGCCTTGATTTCTGTTAGTAACGTTCCGACGTTTGCCTTTTGCCATCTGGTTATCTCTGGTTTTAGTTGGTCCTGTTGTCACTGGCTGGTGCTTGAAACTCCTGTGAGCCCATAAGGCTATTTCCGTACCACTGGATGACTGGGTTTCTCCTGGCACAGATTGCTGATGTGTTGCTCTCCTCTTGGGTGCTGTTGGAGCCCTGGTGTGTCCTGCCCCAAGCAATGTTATACTTGGGTTATCTCTGTGAACTGAACTTGGTGCTGCCCATCTGCACTGTCAGGGAGCAAAGATGGTGGCAGGGATCCCACCAGTACCCCACAGGGCACAGGACCCACGCCTGGCTGGCACACAGAAAAACTGCTGCTCTGCCCAGGTCTTGGGTGCAGGCAGCAGCCCGCAGTTCGATGGTCTGTGTCCCCAGTGTTCTAAGACTCGGGATATCTTGGTACCTGGGGCCACTTGTCCTGTTCAACCTGGAGCAAAGATGGTGTCTCTTTTCATATCTGATTTTGTTAATTTGGATACTGTTTGTCTTTTAGATAGTTTGTCTAAGGTTTGTCTATCTTGTTGATTTTCTCAAAGTACAAGCTCTTCATTTTGTTGATTTTCTTGTAATGTTTTCTTTATTTCTAATTGATTGATTTTGACCCTGAGTTTGATTATTTCCTGCCATCTACTCCTTTTGGGTGTGTTTGTTACCTCTTCCTCCTCCTCTTCCTCCTTCCCCCTCTCACCCTCCCCCTTCCCCTTCCCCTTCCTCCTCCTCCTCCTCCTCCTCCTCCTCCTGCTGCTTCTTCTTCTTCTTCTTCTTCTTCTTCTTCTTCTTCTTCTTCTTCTTCTTCTTCCCTTCTAGAGGTTTCAATAGTACTTCTAAGTTGCTGGTATGATGACTTCCAATTTCTTTATGGAAGCACTTAGTGCTAGAACTTTCTGTTCAGCACTGCTTTCATTGTGTCCCATAAATTTGGGTATGATGTGCTTTCCCTTTCACTGAATCCTAGAAATCTTTTTTTTTTTAAATTTATTATATGTAAGTACACTGTAGCTGTCTTCAGACACCAGAAGAGGGCGCCAGATCTCCTTACAGATGGTTGTGAGCCACCATGTGGGTGCTGGGATTTGAACTCATGACCTTTGGAAGAGCAATCAGTGCTCCTACCCACTGAGCCATCTCTCCAGCCCCGAATCCTAGAAATCTTTACATTCCTTATTTCTTCTCCAATCCAGTAATCAGAGTGGAGAGTTGTTCAGTTTCCATGAATTTGCTAGCTTCCAGTATCTATTCTCTTATTCGTACATTTGACTCATTCCTGAGAAAAAACACCAAGGTCCAACAATCAAAATTTGTAATTTGGGTAATATTAAGCATGCAGT
The DNA here is from genome assembly GCF_947179515.1 of Apodemus sylvaticus. NCBI lineage: Eukaryota > Metazoa > Chordata > Mammalia > Rodentia > Muridae > Apodemus > Apodemus sylvaticus. The sequence continues at coordinate 105,665,002 of NC_067482.1, forward strand.
TTTCTCACTTTCTAGACTAGGCAATGCCCTTCCACTTCATCTAACAGCAGATAATTGGTGAGTTTTCCCTTACTACCCGTCCTAAACGTCCCCCCACACCCCTAAGACATCAGGTGATATCTGTTGAATGTCTGGCATCCTTGCTGTGTCTTGCACAGGTGAGAAGAATGTACCCCACTATGACCCCAGCAGCCATGGTGGACTCTCTTGGTTTCCTGTAAAGGACATTGTGTTCAGCTTGGCTTCGTAGGCAGTTTTTCTTTCACTAGGTGGCCATTTCATCTGAATCCCATGACCTTCCTAACTATCAGAAATTATGTCACAGGTTCTGGACTTCGCCTCAGACCCACTCTGTCCTTCTCTATGTCATGGAGCTCAGGTTGACAAGGGGGCTCTCAACCCTAATTCCTGGCCACTAGCAAAGGTAATCCTCTTCCCCCCATCACATCCAACACTCACACCCACATTATGAGGGCATCCTAACACTCAAAATATAGACCTTATACTCTCAATGAAAACAATCAAAATGAAAATCTTTACAATTTTGTGAGCACAAATGAAAAAGGAGATAGCTATAGCCCTCACATATGCAGACATGTCCCATGTCTGCCCACCAGTCCCTGCCTCCCTTCTCCAAGATGGCCTGGCATCATCTCCCCCACCTTCTGTCCTCCTATTGGCCGTCTAAACCTCTCAAGAACAGGCTGGCTGCTAGTCGCAGCCAGTTGCCTTCCTTTCCCTCTGCTCTGAAACCAGACTGCTGGCCTCACAGATTCCCCCTTCTTCCTCCTGCCCTCTTCACAGAACTCCTCTGAGAAAGCTGTCGCCCTCTGCTACAGTCTCTGCTTCCCACAGCTTCCAGCCCCTCCCCCCTTTCCTTTCAGCACACCATTCAACTAGCCAAAGCAAAGCCTCCCCACCTCCCCACCTCCCCACCTCCCCACCTCCCCACCTCCCCACCTCCCCACCTCCCCACCGCTCCAGTAGCCGCCTCTGGCTCTCCAACAGCCCCACCCCCACGGCTTTTACAGCTGCTGCCACTGGCCTCTGCCGTTAAAGCCAATCTCTTGCTAAGGCTATAGCCACTCCACAGCTTAACCCTTTCCTGTCCTGAAACAGACTCTGTTTCCTCTCCTGACTGGCCTACATACTGCGTTGTTTCTCACCTCTCAGCTCCTGTCCACAGTCTGTCCAGCTTGCTTCTTTGAGCTACCTCCAAAAGTTTAGTCTCTCTCTTTCTCTCTCCAAACTCCTCCAGCTTACAAACTCAAGATCCTAAAGTATCTTCTATCTTACTCTGTTCTACACCTCCAAACTCTCTTATCTCCCTCCTCCCCTCAGCAGAATTTCACTTTCCACCACTCTTTCTTCCTTAAACTACATACATACACCTAAGTCAAAGCTAACGCTAAAATCAAGCATGCTAAATAGATAGTCCTCAAACTCTTCAGAGATCTGCCGAATAAGGCATTAAAATGTTTAACTTTTTTTTTATAGGGACATGCTCATGGTTAACATAAAGCCTATGGTGTCTAAATAAGACAGATAACACAAAAGACAACCACTCCACCTCAGTTGTGGTAGCACTAGCCAGTCAGCATGCCTCCACCTGCTGCCAGTACTCTGCTCAAACTGTAAATACTTTTGGATTGATTATCCTATTCTGCCTAGTCTAAGTAAGGCCAATTTTCCTAACTTCCTAACAGAGAAACCTCTTTCTAACAGCCCACTGCTCACTGCCCTGTATGACACTGAAGATCTAGCTCTGCTGCCCAGCCATTGAGACCACGGCCTAGGACAACTAGCGGAGTAATGAAAACATCTGCCATTTTAATTGAGACACAGGCCACACCTCTGATTGTAACTTATCCTTCTCTGATGATCTCTGATGATGTTGCCTGAGCTGCCTAAACCCACAACTGCCCATTCCACTCAGCCCTCTCCTTCACCCACAGCCAGAGAACACAGCCCATCCTGCAGACACCTCCTACTCCGCCTGAATGCTCCTGCTGGGGTTTTCTTTTCCTACTCCTCTCTCCTCATTTCCTCATGGCCTATTTCCTCAGTGGGAAAGTCTGGGCTCCCTAACAATAACATAAGTTTTGCCTTCTACCCTGACAACAACTCCCAAGACACCTTTATATATCCCTCCTTTTCTTTTTCTCAGCCTCCATTTGTACACTCTCTCACTTCTGTGGGGCACCCACCCTTGCCTCCCTTGTTGGCATTTCTATTAGACTCAAGGACTCCTCTGCCTGCGTTCACAAACCCCACTGTGCCTATCTTTGCCTAGCCCCCAGCTCAAGCCAGTCACTTCCTGACTACCTCCCTGAGAGTCCTTTTCTTGCTTTTGGCCTCATTTGTCACTTTCCTCCGCTCCAGGTGTTACCAAATCTCACCTTCTAAAGCTCAACTCTCTTCTCCCCTAGTCACCCATCTTAGATTCTCTCTCACCCCAAGCCATAAACACCTCACTTTAAACTGGCTGCACATCTCTGCTCCTTCTCTCCATCCTCAACAAAATCTCTCCTCACATGTGCTCCCAATTCCTCTCTCAAGTCCTGACTTACAGAGGACTCCAATCCCTCCCACCATCTTGGATTCTGTCTGTCCCAACTTCCCTTATCAAACTGATTAGTCACATTTCTTGACACTAGCGCCAACTGTGGAAGGCAAGGTTCCTTCCCAGTAACAGTCTGGGAGGCAGGGACCGTAGCAGAGGGCTACAGCGTTCTCAGAGGAGTTTGGTGAAGAGGGCAGGAGGAAGGAGGGGGAATCTGTAAGGCCAGCTCTGTGAGGAGCTGCTGAAATCTGTGGCTTCCCCTTTAGGAAATACAGAGGCCAGCCTGGCTGAGGACCTGACAGGCTCCTGGCCTTCCATAGCTAGAGAGCAGAGCTTTCTGAGAATATAAAGTTTTCACGAACAAAGTGACCAAGCTGTTCTGACCATTCTAACCAAGACAAGACAAAATAAAAGTAACAGTTCTCTGAATCACACTCCTGCCCCTCCTACCACTGGGTCCTAGGGAAGGCCACAAACTGTCAACAATCTAATTGTAAAAGTCCCTCTTGGCCTGTAAATTTAAAAATATATTACTCGTAGTAATCCACCCCCTTGCAAATAGGGTATAAAAGATGTCATGTTCAGGGTGGCTCTCGCTGTGAGTATGAGTGACCCTGCCTGCGTGGCTGGGCAACCCCACGTATGTGGGTACGTGGATGTCTGCTTTCTGTGTTTGGGGTGAACTCTCCCTGTGAGGATGAGTGACCCCATGTACGTGGAACAATAAACCTCATGCTCTTGCATCAGTCTTTTGTCAAGCTGTGTGCTGGGGGGTTGTGCGCCTGAGCTCAGACCCTGAGGGGCTGTTGAGTTACAACATTTGGTGCATGGGCCGGGAACTGCACTCCCCCTGGACTCACAATTGGTGAGGAGATTGGAGGTAAAGGTTGAGCAAATCTGTGTTGTGTCTGTGTTATGTGTTGTTCCCTGGTTTCTGTTTTATGCTGTCTGCTTGTTTCTGTTTTACATTGTCTTGATTTGTGTCTGCTGTCTATGTTCTGTAACAGGTTCTGGGGTTTCAAAGGAAACCTGTCTGGGATCTCAGGAGAGATCTGTCTAGGTGGTTGCTATTGGCACCATTAGGTGCTTATAGCCATGGCGAGAAGACGTGCCAGGGACATCACAGGCCACAGGAAGCTGGAGGACGCTCCCACCGAGCGATCCCACCGAGGAGTGGGATCGGAAACGCTCCTTCTCTGTCTGGCGGCAGCTAGGGTTCAGCATCTGCTGTCTGTACCTGGCACTGAGAGTCTTAGGCTTCTGTGAGAATCGTGTGTAGGATGCTCTGTTTTGGTTTTGTCTGGCTTATTTGTTCTCTGTAGTATTGTTGTGATTTTGTATTTGGACGAGACGCTGAGATGGACGACTTTGACCCCCACCACCACACCCCCCAACTGGACTCTTGACTATTGGAAGGATGTTAAGGCTAGGGCATAAAATTTGTCTGTTGAAGTAAAAAAGAGAAAGTGGCAGGCAGTGTGTGCTTCGGACTGGCTGTCTTTCTGGCCAACTGAGGGTTCTTTTGGTTTGGACAAGACAGAGGAGATTAAAGACAAGATTTCCGTATGCTGTTCCCTATGCTCTGGAGCAGCTGCTCCAGAGCCCACAGACCCCCTGACTCTGCCCACACGAGCTCCCCAGGGGCCGGGAATCTGGCCTGGTTAGACAACAGGGCCCTGTAGCCGGGACACAGAGTAAGGGGGCGGGAACCCCTGATTCCATCCTGGATCCTGTCATTTTACCCCTCTGGGCCTATGGCCCCCAGATAATCAAGGAAGCTAGGGAGAATGTGCGCAGACCAGATGGGAGTCCCTCCCTTCTGTCTAGTGCGATAGATGCTGGATTTCCCCTTGTGAGGCCTTCGTGGGAGTGGGGAACTCCTGAAGGTCCAATGCCAGACTCTAATGGTGGGTCTCCAAGGGGCAGCACGACGCCCTACTAATTTGGCAAAGGTAAGAGAAATAGTCCAAGGGCCAACTGAGATGCCCTCAGCATTTGTAGAACGCTCGGTGGAAGCGTTCCAACAGTCTATACCCTACAACCCCACAGCAGAGATGCATAAAGCTGCTGTTACTGGAGCCTTCATAGACCAGTCAGCCAGAGATATTAAAAAGAAGCTGCAAAAATTGGAAGGGTTGCAGGTTAAGATGTTGAGAGAACTAGTGCAAGTGGCTGAGAAGGTGTTTTATAGTAGCGCAAGAGAAGAATAGAAAAAGAGGAAAGAAGGCAAAAAGAGCAGGAAGCTAGAGAAGGGAAAAGACAGAAGGAACAGGAGGTTAGGAGATTAAGGAGAGAAAAGAGACAAGAAAGGAATCTTCATAGGATCTTGGCCACCGTGGTTCTTAGTCAGGGTTTTATCCCTGTGACAAGACATCCTGACCAAGGCAATTCGTATACAGGAAAACAGTTACTTGGGGCTGCCTTACAGTTTCAGAGGTTCAGTCCATTATCACCATGGCAGGAAGCGTGGCAGTGTGTAGGCAGGCATGATGCTGGAGAAGGAGCTGAGAGTTCTACATCCTGATCCACAAGCAGCAGGAGACTGGGTTTGTTTTACACTGGGCATAACTTGAGCATTTAAAACTTCAATACCCTGCTCCCAAGTGACATACTTCCTCTAGTAAGGCTCATCTCCTAATTCACTCCCTATGGGCCAAGCATTCAAACACAAGAGTCTATGGGGGGGCAAACATATTCAAACCATCACATCTTATAAACCCCGAAAATGTATGAGTTGAGACCTTATGTGGTAAGGTTTATGTTATATTACTTCTCAATAACACTTTGACTTAAAATGAAGAAGCATGTGGACTGAGACGACAACAAGGATGCCAACTTACAAGTGAATGGCAGCCTTCACTAGGCCAGAGTACATAACGTGCACAATATAGGACAACAACGAAAATGCAGAGCTTGGTTCAAAGATTGTTAACAATGGCAGGACAGAAAGTACGTGTGAACTACTTCTGCATAGGTCCCATGCCCACGAAGTCAGTTGTATTTATTTACTGAGTTATTAATGTTTTCTAAGCCAAGGAGCTGGGATGTGGCTTTGTGATGGAGGGCTTGCTTAGAACAAGCCCCTGAGGATTCCAGCCTCATCATCAATAAACCAGTCAGCCAGTAATCAACTAAAGCATCTGAGCTCAGGCCTAGCAACTTCACATACTACTCATCTGTTTCTCGCTTCAGCCTTGGAAACTTACTATTATTTACCTCCTTATTATGAAAGGGGAAATAAAGACTAAAGAATCTGCTAAAAGCCAAGAGTGGTGGTGCACACCTTTAATCCCTTCACTCAGGAGGCAGAAGTAGGATGATATCTGATTCTGAGGCTAACTTTGTCTACACAGCAAGCTCCAGAACACCCAGAACTATATAAACATACCATGTCAAAACAATAACAAACAGCAGCAAAACAACCAAAAAAAAAAAAAAATAGAAAACTTTAAAAAATCTTGCCGGGCATTGGTGGCACACACCTTTGATCCCAGCACTTGGGAGGCAGAGGCAGGTGGATTTCTGAGTTTGAGGCCAGCCTGGTCTACAGAGTAAGTTCCAGGACAGCCAGGGCTACACAGAGAAACCCTGTATTGAAAAAAAAAAAAAAAACAAAAACAAAACCAAAAATTTCCCTTTTCCAGCATCTGTAGCTGAGAGAATAAACTGTCAGCTTAGTCCTGGTTCCAAAGTCATAAAGGAAAGCTTTTACCCAGCAACCATGATGGATTTCCACAGCTGCATAGATGGAGACACTCCCACCCCAGTGTTCCCTGGCCTCTATACTCTAGTTTATAGACCACATGCAGTCAAGTCAGAGTTACACAGAGGTTGGTAAGGAACTATATGATCCTCCCAGACCTCCATGAAGGGATAGAAACAGCCAGCAAAGCTGAGATGGTCCTTTTGCAAGGAACACAGCTAAAATCCCCAAAATGTCAGTTGCTTGACTCAAAGGATAGACATGTATAACACGTATTTTAACCATTAGTGTTCAAACTCATTAGAAAATGTTTCTGAGCAAATACCCTGATGTGTGTGAATGTCACATGCTATATAAGTGATGTTTCTATCTATGAGAGATGACAAATATGGTTGTCCTATAAGATTGTAAAGAAGATGAAAAACTCCTGTGCCTAGTGACATCATATCCATAGTCCTGTCAAAGGGCAACCATGTTTGCAGGAGGCTGGAGCAAGCTAACACACTTGCATTGGACCTATCTTTATGTGCAACAGTTTTTATGAATAACAGTTGATAATGATTCTGTTAATGGCTTGTGTATAAATTATTGTCTCAGAATGGTCTCCTCTACCTATAAAATAATTTTATGTGAACCCATGTGCTATGGTTCGGTGGCATCAGCTTCTTGATCAAGTGTTCCCTATATCTCTTGATTGCATGAAGGAGCCATACTGAGACATAACTTAAACCATTTAAAGGTGTACAATGCTAGTTTTTCAGAGCGAAATGCTATCATTAAGCAATCCACTTGTATAGATTAAAATCCATTATATATAGGGACTTCTAATATGCTAAATAACTTTGTAATTCATACAAATCAGAGACATTTGTTTTAAAGATATAATATATGGACATCCTAATAACCTCTTTTTAAAATTTTTATTTTCTATTCTTCAAGAACATGCATACATGTTTTCACCATATTCACCCCCTCCAGTTTCTCCCAGAACCCGCACTGCCCTTGAAGGAACATTCTAGACACAAACTAGAGTGTATCTCATACACTGAGAATTCCTTTTCACAGTTAGCCCTTACTAAATATGCTGTTCAGTAGCACTTAGTGACCTTAATTTCCCTACAGATCACAAACAGTAAGAATTATTGAGGAGTAACACTATAAAGTAATTTTTCCCCAGAAAAAACTTCTTTTCTTAGGCCCTGTGAGAAGCAAAGGTCTTTGTTCTGAAGGCTAATGGCCTTAGATAAAACTAACTTCCCTCCCTGAAAAGTCAAACTGGGCCTGAGCTGGAGTTTGACTCAGTCTAGGTCATCTGCAAAGCTGTGCAGTAAACATTGGTCTGCTTTGGAGCACAAGGACAGAAGCACTTATTTATGAGTGTTTACCACAAGCCTCACTGCTGGGGACAGGGCAGGGTTGGTTCCTGCCAGCAAATAGAACACAGCCCATGGATAGGCAGGCATCCAAATTTTCCTTTAAAATGTTAGAATCAGCAGTTTGTGATGTGCTTCTCTTCTTGAACTGTGGCTTTCGGATCCTCTTTCAAGACTAGGCTGCTACGAAGTGTAAGAAGACACTTGCTTTCCAGTTTACCTGTTAACAGACCTTGCAAGACGGAGCAGATGTCTCTGTCTCTTCCTGATGATGGTGATACAGGAACATGCCTTTGACACAGGGTCAGCCAAGACCCATGCTGTTGATGCTGAAAATAAAAGTCTTTCCTTTACTTACATACATTCTTTTAAAGTATAAATAAGCACAATAGTTCTGGATCAGTTCATTTAAAGATGAACTATCTAGACAGTGGTTCTCAACCTTGCTGCAACTTTTTTTTTTTTTTTTTTTTTTTTTGGTTTTTCAAGACAGGGTTTCTCTGTGTAGCCCTGGCTGTCCTGGAACTCACTCTGTAGACCAGGCTATCCTTGAACTCAGAACTCTGCCTGCCTCTGCCTCCCAAGTGCTGGGATTAAACGCGTGTGCCACCACAACCTTTTAATACAGTTCCTCATGTTGTGGTGACCCCCCAAACCATAAAATTATTTTTGTTGCTACCTTATAACTGTAATTTTGCTGCTGTTATGAATGGTAATGTTAATATCTGTGTTTTCTGATTGTCTTAAGGGACTCCTGTGAAAAGGATTTCAACCCACAAGTTGAGAAACACTGATCCGCACAGTTGTTTTCTTTGTAGCAGTAGGAGAATATACCTGTTCCCAGGTGGTCAGGATTCATTTGGTCTCTGGATTTTCATTTGATCATTGATTTTAGTTTTCACATAAAGGATTTAATTTAACTGCAAAAATCTCAGTTTCCTCACTACTATCCCTCAGCTAATTTATCCTCTATACAATGTTGCCTTCCTGGTCTACCTGATGTCCAAGACTGAAGCCTTTTGGGAGAAATGAAGGGCAGGCCTATACCAAGAGTAGATACATTTGTATATACTCTTCAGCCTCATGGAAGAATGGTAGAGAAATCCAGGGCCACACACAGAGATCTCCCCTATACTCTGGGAGAAGTCATGAGAAAGACTAAATGCTTTAGCTATTGTGCATTGCAATTGCTTATTACCCAGAAACATGTAGCTGAGACACATGGTATTAAGTTGCCCCAGTGATGGCATACAGGGCTGAATAGATTGGGAAATGTGGCTATGCACACACATTTCATTTTCCTCAAGATTGAGCCCTAATATTATATCCACATAAAGTGTCAGGAGGATGTGGCACAGGGTATGCTGTGTTTCTGAGCCATTCAGGAAAATATGATCCAGCACAGCCCTGTCCTTGCCAATGTCTCTACCAGAAGCCTACCTGTTGTTCAAAGTATTTAATCCCAGCCCAAGGTTTCTATGCATCCTGTGCTATTTAAGTTCCTGGGTATAAGACACACACAGCCTTTATATTTACAATAAGCATTAAACAGTACAAAGCTGGGCAGCTGCCTAGCCTCTGTGCGGTTAGAACCTACTTTCCTATTGATAACTCTGAGTTGTCACTAACTCCTTGGTGTACTTTATCTGGGCTGCTCTTAACTCCAATCAGCCAACCCTCTGGGCCATGCTCTCTCAACTCCCAACCTATGGCGGTGTCTCCTTTCTCCTCCTGCCTTCTTCTTCACCCTCAAGGTCCCTCTCTGACCCCAAGACTGTGAAACTTAAACCCTACCTTTGTATCTTCTGTCTAGGTATAGGCTATTGGCATCTTTATTCACCAATCAGAAATAACTTGGGGGCAGGGTCACTTAGTGTCTTATGTGGGGGCAATCAGTATTGGGGTCTAATATTAGACTACCAGGAGTATTTGGCCAACCTACTACATCTGCCTGGCTTGGACTTGGGCAATGAATCCTATTTCTGTACCTGCTGACAAATAGTTCAACAGAGCCACTATGATTTTTTTTTTTAAATCTCTAAAATTAGAAATGTAATTTTTCTAAATTACAATTAATACCTATAAACTGGGTATCTTGATTTATGATTATAATTTCATCAGCATTCAAGAGGCTGAGGCAGGAGTATTACCATGACTTCAAGATCAGCCTGAACTATAGTGTAAGACTTTATCTCAAAGTGGAAGGGGCCTTACTGGTTAAGAGCACTGGCTGCTCTTCTAGAGCTGGTGTTCAATGCCCAGCACTCACATGGTGGCTTACAACTGTCTCCATTTCTAGGAGACCTGGCATCCTGAAACAGACATAAATGCAAGCAAAACACTAATGAAGATAAAAATAAATACAATCTAAGAAAACCAAACCAACCAACCAACCAACCAATCAACCAAACAAACAAACAAAAAAACCCCACAAAACTCAAAGCACCAAAACTCAAGATTTAGACGTCTAACATTCAAATAAATCACCTGAGTTGTCAAATCTATTAATTAAATATAAATCCTTTCACTAAAATACAAATTATTAAAGATAATTTTGAAAATTTGGGAAACTGTAGGAGGAAATTTACCCATTTAGAAAAAGCAATGAAAGTCAACTGGTTAACTAAATGAAGTGCTGTTCTGATTAGATTTTGTCAACTTGAAACAACCTAGAGGGATCTGAGAAAGGTGTCTTAGTCAGGGTTTCTATTCCTGTACAAATACCATGACCAAGAAGCAAGTTGGGGAGGAAAGGGTTTATTCAGCTTACACTTCTGCGTTGCTGTTCATCACAAAAGGAAGTCATGACTGGAACTCAAGCAGGTCAGGAAGCAGGAGCTGATGCAGAGGCCATGGAGGGATGTTCTCTACTGGCTTGCTTCCCCTGGCTTGCTCAGCCTGCTCTCTTATAGAACACAAGAATATCAGCCCAGAGATGGTACCACCCACAAGGGGCCCTCCCACCTTGATCACTAATTGAGAAAATGCCTCACAGCTGGATCTCATGGAGGCACTTCCCCAACTAAAGCTCCTTTCTCTGTGATAACTCCAGTCTGTGTCATGTTGACACACAAAATCAGCCGGTACAAAAGGGAAACCTCAAATTGTGTTGTGGGCAAGCCTGTGGGGTGTTTTCTGATCGCCCTGGAAGGATCCAGATCATCTGGGCATGCTGTGCCTGGTCCTGAGGTATATAGGAAACCAAATGGAAGTCAGGAAGAGCAAGCCAGGAAGTAGCATTTCTTCATAGTTCCTGCCTTAGTTCCTGCCGCAATGTTCTCATTTAGATTTTCTGGGAATATCAGATGTCTTAATACTTATAATTCACCTGTAATTCTGATAATTCAGGGAAGGAAAAAGAAAGGAATAGTATCACACTAGGCCCTTGCTGGCTGGTTCTAAGTGACAATATCTGAGGTTGTCTTTGGGCCACCACATACTTGCATACCTAGGCATCTGCACAGAACCACAAACCACACCAAACACAGAAACATAGGTTTGCCCTGGGAGGCAGAGTCAGGAAGATTATCTAGGAGTTCCTACCCACAATAAGACCAGTCAATCAATTAATCAATCAATCAGTCTGGGTTTGTACAGCTTCTGTGGTCTATATTAGTCATTTCCCATGTAGCCGTGACAGCAATGTCTAACAGAAACAAGGTAGGAAACTTTAATTTTGCCTCATGGTTTCAGTAGTTTTGGTCCATTGTGGCAGGAGTGTTAGGCTATTGGGTATTCACTGGGACTAGGAAACAAGAATGGGTAGAAACTAGAGCAGCAGGTCTGACCTCCAAAGACCCCAGATCTAATTCCCTCAAAACAGTGCCACAAACAGCTTACAACATGAGCCCATGAAAGGCTCATGTCAACCGCCCATGTCCCTTTTCAAGATCGCCTGCCCTCAGGGTGGTGCTGGGTCACTATTAGCTTCTTCTTCGCTGGTATTTTCAAGGCCACTGCTTCTCAGGTCAGAGGAGCAGGAAGGAATGCAGTGGGTATTAGTACAGAGTGAGCGTGAGCACTGGAGAGGGTGTCACAAGTCCAGTCCCTGGAATTGTTTGTCTAAGCACAAATGGTAAACAGCATGTACCTCCCCTATGCAATCAAGATGTTACTGCAGGTGCAGATAACTCACAAGCTCAGCATTTTACTTGGCATGACATCATAGCCAATGGTACCTGTTACTATTAGCAAGATAAAGTCACTGTCTGAGAACAAAGAGAGGAAACAAGTAGAACCAGTTGCTCAGCTCCACAGCACATCACCAGCTGACTGGCCTACAAGCTGTGCTTGCCTGCTTGCTTCTGCTCAAGCTCATTTCTTAGCAAAGCAGTTCTTTCTTCTGTATGCTATGCTCACACTCAACTCTATCCACAGAGCCTATGCCTACGCCAAAGAGAACTGGACAAACATCCTCCTTCCAAGATCTAGACATAACACAGCTGAGCAAAATGAGGTCGTGAGATGTGCGGTCAGGAAGGCCTTGTTGAAGCTTCAGACATGATCTATGGTCTTGGCCTGCCAGCTCTGGCCTGGTTCTTCCCTTCTTTGTGGTGATACTTCTGCTCTTAGTAGTAGCAATACTTCAGTGGCTGTAGCATCACTCTGAGGTCACATGAGGGAGGTGACTTGAGGCTAAGGGGAGCACCTCACACATGCACTAGCAGCTAACACTTGTAAGTGCTGGTTACAGCCAAAGTGGCAATGGCACTTCCCTTGGTTGGGTTCTGAGTGCTATACAGGCCTTCAGCCCCAAAGGCCAAGGACCATATCAGGGTTCCTCTTCCTTCTCCCTTCCAACCATGTTAAATGACTTAATTTAAATGAACAGGTCCGAGTCCCAAATTTAAGTCCTTCCCCTCCGGAGGAATTCAGGACATTCTGCCTCCGTCCAGCCTCTTTTGGAGGACCTTATTTCCAAACTTGCTTCTTGTGACCCCAACAATGGCACTGTCCAGTCCATCTCTGCTGGAACACAATGAACAGAGTCCACCAAGGAGCAGGCACAGGCTTTGTGGATACAGGGTAAACAAGCAAGTAAAATTCTTCTCTATCTTAACTCAAGGCTCTTCCTGATTAGTGCTTTTCTTGCTGATTCTTTGGCAGCTGTGGTGATTTGAATAGGAATGACCCCCAAAGTCATGTGTTTGAATACTTGGCTCAAAAGAAGTGGCACTATTAGGAGATGTGGACTTGTTGGAGGAAATGTGTCACTGTGAGGGCAAGCTTTGAAGTCTCCTACACTCAAGCTATGACCAGTGTGGCAGTCCTGTGGATCAAGATGTAGAACTCCCAATTCCTGGACTAGAGAGATGGCTTAGAGGTTAGGAGCATTGGCTGTTCTTCTGGAGGTCCTGAGTTCAATTCCCAGCAACCAAATCGTGGCTCATAACCATCTATAATGAGATCTGGCAACCACTTCTGGCATGCAGGCATACATGTAGGCAGAACATTATATACATAATATATAATCTTAAAACAAGCAAAGAAAAAAAAACCCAAAAAACCTTGCAACTTCTCTAACACCACGTCTACGTGCATGCCATCATGTTTGCTGCAATAACAAACAATAACGGACTAAACTTCTGAAACTGTAAGCCAGCCCCAGCCCCAATTAAGTGTTTTCCTTTATAAGAGTTGTTGTGGTCATGTTGACTTTTCATAGGAAGAAAACCTTAACTAAGATGGGGGATTTTGCTAAAGTGTAAATTTAAAAGATTTATGTGTATGTCTGTGTGCCGGCATTTATGTATGTGCACCCCATGAATGCCTGGTGCCCGTAGAAGCTGGATATGAGCTGCCATGTGTGGGTACTGGGAACACAACCTGGTTCCCTGCAAGAACGGCCAAGTGCTCTTAACTGTCCAGCTGTCTACAGCATCACATGTAAATGTGTATCACCCCACATCAGCTCTTTGCGGCTGAACTAGAGGTACATCTGAAGTATTCCTCTACCAACTTCTGGAGCAGGGACCTTTGCAGATTGCACTTTAAGAGCAATAGGAACAGGGGCACTTGGAGCCCTTCCTACTTAGTAACCAGTATCTGCTCTCCTGAGTCAGTTGTGGCTAGAAAATAAAGGGGGAATATTAGGATCTGCGATGCTACTTGGGAAGCAGAGGCAGGCAGGCCTCTAAGTTTGAGGGCAGCCTGGACTACAGAGTGAATTAATTCCAGGCCAGCCAAAGGACAGGTTTAAGTGTGGTAGCAAACGTGTTCAAAAGCAAAGTACTACCAGGTAGACAGAACATGCACTATTTACAGTGGTGATCACCCAAAGGCGAGAGAGAGGCCGGAGCACACACCAAGTGCGGCCCTTACACCTCTGAGCACTGCTTCCCGGAGTGGCTGGCACATGAAGGGTACTTGGCAGAGGGAGTGAGTGGGGGGATCCTTGTCATGGTGCTGGCAGGAATCCTACTTTAACCATCCTATTCTCAGAGAGCAGAAGGTGATGTGTAAACTAACAAAATGATCACATGTGCAGAGGAACAAGGCCCTACAGCCAACAAGGAAAGATGTGGCAGGGACATTTAACAGCTGACAGCAAGAAAGTACCTGATTTGTGCACCAAGTACGGGCTTCAATCCACAGTCTGTGCCATCTTCATAGAGTGGGTTGTAGTGCTCTCAGAATCTAAGCCATTCTTACATTAAATTCTCAGCATTCCCAATGCTGTGACCCTTTAATACATGTTGTAGGGACCCCAACCGTAAAATTATTTTGTTGCTACTTCGTAACTGTAATTTTGCTGTTATCAATCATAAGTATCTCATATGCATGATATCTCATATCTTGGCCCAGAGGTTGAGAACCACTAAGTTAGATGAAGACTTTGGGTGAGAGATTAAAACACTGATTGTCGGATTTCCCTCAGAAAACTACGCTTAGGAAATAAAATAATGCACTAAAAGAATCTAAAATGGCAACTCCACTCTTGGATAGATGTTCCTGGGAGATGTACCGTGTGTGCTAGGATTTGGCCTCAGTGCCTTGGCGAAATCTCCTATCCTACCCAGACACCTCATAGACAAAGTCCCCGTGTCTGTGAGATGAAATGGCCTTTTAAAAGAACTACTTTCAGGAACCCGCTAGCATTCCTCTGCCTCCATTCCCAGTTGAGACACAAGAGGTCTCCAGAGCGTAACAAATTCTCAAAGGGGTGAAGGCCAAATGGAAGCTTTCATAAGCCTTTCCTCTCTGTGGCCGCATCATGTCTGTCCGCCCTCCAGGGTGTGTGGGGACATGATAAACCAGGGCTTGGCAAGGTCCTCAGCTCTGCCTAGTACTTTTTTGCTGAGGCCTAACCTTGACCAGTAAACTGACTGCTAGATTTGAAAGACACCACAACCAAGATAGCCTCTGACTGTACACTTCAGAAACCCTATGTACTGGAAAGACCTGTGGCAAACTTGACTCAATATAACTACGACTCTGGAGCAGTGTGAATACTACCACAGCCATGTCTAGGTGTTTGCATATTACCAAGGGCTATAACACAGAAAGCGTGTCAGCATTCACTACACCTATTCATTCTTCATTTGTTATAGCTTCCAAAGCCAAGACACACACACACACACACACACACACACACACACACACACACACACACACGTCACTCTACAACTTCCCCATTAGGCATGCTTGGACAGGAAAGGAAAAACACCCATTAGTCACAGGGCTAGATTTAAAAGCATTTAATGACATAGCAGAAGTTGAGAGGTACAGGTCGTACGGCGGAGCACCAGGCCTGAGTGCCCACTCTCTGTCCAGGCTCAGACTCTGGAGATCATTCCTAGCGATGCCATTTTGATTGTGCAGTAAGATGAAAATTTGTCATTACAATAGTTACAGTGACAGAGAAGTGCACACTATGTATCAAATAGCAAGGTAATGAAGCAAATTATAACGGTGTGGCCACCATGAGCAAGTAACCATTAGAGCAACATGACTTTGTCCAGTAAATGCTTCAGTTCCACTTATACACTTAGCAATGACTTAAAGGGTTTATTATACATCTAGTTTTATTATACTTTGTACTAGAATTATCTCAAACATACAATATAATGTATTTCAGAAAAAAAAGACTGAAATTACAGATTATTTAAAACCTTATCAATTTTCTATTCCTTCTCGTATACCGACATTCTGAACCATCCCAGCAATTGATGCAGAGAAACCTCACGCTGCGTGTTAGTGAGTGACGCCGGGATACAAATGGTTTGGCCTGTAGGTTTATATGGAGCTGCACTGTGGCTGCAGCGAGAGCAGAATACACGATCTGTTTAATAAAGGCTACGCCCATCTCGGGCACTTGTTTAAGTCAAGACTCAGGGAACCCACGGAGGTGAAGGGAGAGTAGTGTCAGGAAATCGGTCCATCGTCTCTGGAGAGCACAGGAAGTTTGTGTAAGCACCGCTGCCTTGCATACCAACAGCATCAGAGGCGGGTTATTTCCAACACAGCCTCACAAAAATTGAGGAACAGTTTAAATATTGAGATCTAATCTATATAATTTCATTAAAAAAATCTGGCTTTCCTTCTGTCCCTCAGACTTTTTAACTTGGAGATAAAGTGTTTAGGTATGTTTCCCCCACCCCTCGGAAATACTCTATAAATTAAAAAATTTATTAAAAAAAAAAAAGGAAAAAAAATCAACTACATGGAGGAACATTAGGCACAGAGTAATGTGTTGGTCTGAGCTTGCATGCTGAACTCTTACTAAAGGTAAGAGAAGGGCAGGACAACAGGGAAGTTCACTTCTTCTTGCCGAAAAGGCTAAACCGCTTCTCTTTGTCTTTCTCTTTGTCCTTCTCCCTCTTGCCAGGACTGGACTCGCTGGTGATGGTGACGACGCTGGTCGGTAAGGTCTGGGCCCGGCTGGATGCTGGCGTACTCTGGGTGCTGGCGGATGTGTCGTGTTTGTCAGAGGAGATGGCAGAGGAGATAGCCTGGATCCATGTGTTCATTTCCTCCTAGATAGAGGAAGAATACAGGTAAGGCTTGGTCAAGAGGGTGGGCATGAGGAATTCACGTCTTACCTCCATGGACTATACACGCCTGGGAGCTAGAAGGCCTGGGTGGGGGCAGGGCCTCTAACTAGGGTTACTGTCTGCTTTCTCAGTACAGGTGGGCATGACTCAGCTCCTCAGATGGGCCCACTGCTCTGCACCTGCAGGCCATCACTCTGGGACACAGTCCTACACACCTACAGGAGCTAGAAGACTAGTCTTAGGCTGTGAGGTATCACTCTCATTCTAGAAAGTGTTCTTCCTCCTTAATAAAAGAACTTTTCATGCATGGGTATGTGTGTGTAGACATATGAGTTCAGGCTCACCAGAAGACAATTTTTCAGAGCTGATTCTTTTATATAAAGTATGTCCTGGGGCTCAAACTCAAGTCATCAGCCTTGATGGCGGGCCCTTTACCAACGAAGCCATCTTACAAAGTCCCCATGCCCTTTTCCAGAGTTCTCTCTCTTGGTGGAAGAGGCCTTTTAAAATTTAAATTGCTGCACATGTTGTGATAACTGAAGTACCGGTCATGGAGCACAGTGCAGAGGCTTTGGACTGGGCACCAGGACGTACACTCAGTCTCCGGCCGCCTCCCTGTGCCTTGTGCTGTTAGGAGCCAGCAGGCAGGGGCCTGCTCTGAGTTTCCAGTCAATGTAGTGGAGGTTTCTCTAGCTTCCCTCCCTGAATGAGGAACAGATGGAATCTGCTTCTTTTAGCCCAGTGTTGGTAGCTATGAAGACCAGACAGTAAACATCCCACAAATACTTCCATGAACTTTGGTATCTGAGAAAACAAAACCAAGTAGTAACTTACGTCATCTTTGGCTTGGAAGAGGTACTCGTTTCCGTCACTTAGTCTGTAATTTCAAGAAAATTACATTTTATAATCATGTAGGTAACAATTTCATATTAGAAAGTTAAAGAATATAAGTAAAAAATACAGGCCAGGTGTGGTGATGCACACCTTCAATCCCAGCACTCGGGAGGCAGAGGCAGATGGATCTCTATGAGTTGGAGGCCAGCCTGGTCTACAGCTTGATTTCCAAAACAGCCAGGGCACAGAGTAACTTTGTCTCCAAAACCAAAACAGAACAAAACAAACAAAACAAAACCCAAACCAAACCATCCAAACAAAAAATCCCAAACAAACAAAACCCCATAATACTCTTATCTGGAGAGGGTCATAAGCAGGCCATGGGCTTTACCTCAGAGATGCCAATATAGCTCTACATGGGTTATTGACCAGGTTTGGAGATGTGCATTAGCCTGACAATGGCCCCTGGTCATTAAGAAGTCATACATTCACCAGATAAATCGAATACGAACAGGCAATCTGGTGCTCTAATCCAACAGAAGGACCAACAAAATTCAACCTCAGGCTTTGTTATGGCCAATACCACTTGGATTCTTAATTTCTGACCAGAAATGAATTTAAGAGAAAACCTCAAAAAAGGTGAGTACTCTTGAAATTCTAGCTTCTGAGTTTGTGTCTCACACATCTACAAATACTAGAGTTGTCCAACTGTCATTGAAATAAAAAAAGGCCTCTAGGTTTTTCTTATGGGGATGAAATCAGCCAACCCTGGGAGGCCATCTGTGTGGCACTGTGATGTCAGCTACTATGTGTGTAGAAGCAGGAACTGACTTTGAGGTCCGTGGAGGGATGGCTGAGATGGAACAGTAAAGAGGTCGAGCTATCTGGGACTCTCCTAACAAAAGGTCTGACTTTCTGATTCAAAGGCCCTCTCAGTCTCCTCAAGAGAGCATGTCAACACCAACCATAACCCCAGTGCAATCCTTTGCCCAACTAAGATGAAGGTCATCAGATCCAAAGCGACAGAACCAATCAGCAGCACACTAAGTCAAGAGGCTTTTACTTCTTGTACTTACAAAGGTATTTTGAAAATATGTGTGTATGCACACTCCTGGAGGTCAAAAAGACGACATGCAAGAGGACCTTTCCTTTACCCCCCTTCCCTTCCCTTCCCACCATGTGGGTTCTGAGGAGGGAGGCTGTGTGATCAGGCTTGGTAGCAAGCACCATTACCACCAAGCACCCTCTCACCCACCTTGCCTTATCTTTTCACAGTTTTAAGAAATGAGATGGTTTGCCTATATCCAAACACAAGGAGCATGGGTGTGGATGTGGTGTGGGGGGGTGTCTTCCACAAGGAGGAGTCATTTGGATGCAGAAGTGTGGGAAGAGCTGGGGAGGATGGCCTGTCCCACCCAAGTACTTCCTGTTTGTCTCCTCAGGCTCTAGGATGACTCGCAGTACCTACTTGGAGCAAACATGGTAATTCCTTAGTATGCATATGCCAGGAGGACTCAAAATGGGATTTTTAAAGCTCCTATTACATACTGTAACATTAATGGCCCACAGCAGTGTCATGGAACAGCGTGTTCCAGATTATGAAATGAAGCCTCCTTTCCCTCTGGGTCCAGATGCACAACCAGGCCCAGGGAAGGAAGAGTGGTGTTGGTTCCACAGAATCAACAGTCTCCGTAGGCTGTATGCAGACTCGCTGGAGAATGGGAGGTGAAGGCATGGCCACCACAGTACCTTTGTGAGAAAGCCAACCTCAGTGAGATGAACACACCCAGACATACATGAGCTTGAAAATTCTCACCTTAGCTTGAACACGTGCTTCTTCTTCTTGTAATCAAGGGCCACTTCACAGATGGCCTCTTTCAAACTCACAGGGACTTCGCTGTGGTAAGGGATGCCAGAAGCAGCACTCTTGGCATCTTTATAGAAGCCCATTTCTTGGTTATTTATGACACAATACACATTGTGCCAGGACCTGAGTGGGTACAGCAGAGAGAGACGTATCAAGACCCTGCACACCCTTGCTGAAAGGTCTTCACAAACGGGCTGCCCCTTATCTAAAGCCTCTCTAAACTGAACCTGCACTGAAGAAGAGCCCCCAACCTCTTTGGAAGAGCACATATGCCTGAGGAGCAGCCGGGGAGGAGCAGCTCTGTCTCAGAGACCATGCGAGCGGCCATCCCTCTGTCACACGTTGCCTTTGAAGCTCTTCACTGATGCTCAGGAACACAGACATGGCTCCGTATTCCCAAGCACAGTCTCCCCAGCTCAGTGGCAGTCTTTCTGTGGTTCAGCTACTGACAAGAGGGTAAATCCTGGGTCATTAGTATTTATAGCATCCCTTTGGGGAGCTAGACTCAGGTGCGTGCCAACGGTACACAAGGGGCAAACTGTTAGATTATGCTAACTTAATGAGAACACCAGACTGTAACCTTACCCGACACAGACACAAGACAGTGGACACTCCACGTGTACAGTAATCTAGACATCTCGTAGACCAGCTAAGGGCACAAGCTTTGGAATTAGATGTGATTTTCATCTCAGTTTTACCATTTACTAGATGTCTACAAAATTATGCTTTTAAAAACCTCTTAGAGCCTCTACCTCAGCGAAATAATAAACTTAAAAGACTGGTGGGACGGAGAAGTGAATGCAGGATCCCACGAGGAGCCCTACAATGAAGTCACTTCACTTCAGGAGACTGTTCAACTTTGCTATAGTAAGCCCTTCCTCAGGACAAGCCTCAGGCCATTCCTGTGATCCCTGCCTACTACATCTCCTGAGCTGAGTCGCACTGAGTACACCACTCTCACTCTGCTTCTCCACACACCGGTCACACAGGAATGGCAAGCTCTGGCCTTCTGAATGCCAATCCCGCTCGACGCTAGGCCGCCTCCCCATGGGTGACTTCCCTCCCCACTTTCCCCATGCGCTGCCCTTACCTGCTCGAGGCTTTCTTATTGTGGGCCTCCCACTCATGCTTCCGATTGAGGAAGCCTTCCATCTGGGCCGCAGGCGTCTCCAGGGTCCTGGCTGGCAGGGTGGCAGCACTCTGGGCTGGAAGTGCAGATTTGGCCTTTCGGTCCGAGGTGGGAGAGGGAACAGGACTGGACTCTTTGGAGCTCGTCCTCTGCTCAGCAGCACCGTTGACCATTTCACTCGTTTCCATGGTTCCTGCCATCTAGGGACAGCGGAGAGGCCATTCAGAGAACCCAAGAGCAAGGGAGGACCACATACGCTCTGACTCGCACACATGGCTGTGTATAAATGCCTCCTGTCACAGATGGAGGCAGTGCAGTAAAACCAGTGCACACCCCGCAAAGCCAGCTGGACACCAAGGACATTAGAGGTGGGAATGGATTAATGCCCACCCGCTTGCGGGGAAATGAGAAAAGCGAAATGCCAGTATGAGTTTTACTGCACTCTACTCCTCTGATTACTCCATTCTCGCTAACATACTGAGATCATCTCCTCTCATGGTTACTTTACAACACAAAGACAATGGGAACAATCACACACATTAAGTAGGAAAGTGGACGTTATACAGCAGCCACCTTCCATCCAAGGCCACCCTCAGCAAGGCTGACGTTGAAGCAAAGGGCATTCACAAACAGATGGATAGACAGTCCTTTCAGAACTACACAGCACCCCCCCCCCCCCCCCCCCGATGCAATGAGTAAACACCTCTGGTTTCTGAGAGAGGCTCTCTTGTTCTTCTCCCGCACCCCTCCTCTCCAGATCACCATAAACACATGCAGAAATTAGGACAACAAACAGTCATGCATTTCACATCCACCATCCCCGTTAGACTTTGGAACTTAAGAGCTGGAAGGAAATGAGGCAAGTCCACAAACACCAACTGAACCACATCTGCCCAAGGTGATTGTGAGTGGGTTGTAGTTTGTGTTAAAGGAGCTGAAAAAGCCAATCACAGTCACTCAACACCACACAGCTATTTACCCCCAAACAAAGACTGAACCAGGGCCTTCCCCATCACGGGTGGTTGATCACGGTGCCTTGCTGCACTGAGACGGGAGCCCAGAGACAGCCAGGCTTCCAGCGGCTTTGACCCTTCAGTCTGGAGACGTCTTCAGGAGCGTTCCTTCCCAAGCTCACTTAAATTGTAACCCACACGGTTTTTCGGCTTTGGAAATGTAGTAGGGTCTTGATTCATTATCGTTTCGGCCTGTGTACCATCAACTGTGTACCATTAACTGTAGCAGCCCCTGGCTGATATAGCCAGGGCACGGATTAGCAAGTTACTAAAGCTGGGTGTGGCTGATGCTTTAGTAGATTACAGACAACCTGCACCCCTCATACACAGACAAACATGGAAGTATCAATGGCACAGTCATTAGCTATAGTCCCCCACCACTGCTGCCCAGAGTCAGAGTGACACCCAGTTAGCAGCAACCTTGGCAGTATAAGCGGTAGACTGGCCACCACCACTTTAACACTCAGATCTGTCAACTCTATTACTTAGGTCTTATCTAGATTGATGGACCCTGCTTATTTTAAGTAAAGCTAATTATCTGGAAAAATGGTAATAAGAAATTGGTAGAGGCTAGGAAATGATAAACTTATGTAAACTAGCATAATTAGCATCAAGGTTTAGGGTGTGATTGGAGACTATGCAATCTAAAGGTTGTTTCTGATTAAAATTCCCTATTCTCACGCCAATATGGTAAATGGATTACCAGGGCAGAAAGATACAGGGTGGGGGAGAGTGCTCAGTCTGTGGGCTGTGAAAGCAGCAGCCTGTGGGCGTGGTCTGAGCACCAGGCTGCCTCTTTCCCTCCTCTCTCAGCTTTGTCTTGCTTTGTTGCCCAGGATGGACTCCCAATCCTCCTGCCCAGGGGCAGGGGTTTCCAAGTATTCCACTATACCTGGATTCCCTCTCCACTGTTAAGAGCAAGCTGGAGGAGGGGAAGTGATCAAAGGCCAAGTCAAAAGAATGTCGAGGGAGCTTACAGTTGACAAATCTCCTCTAGTGGGGTCTCAGGAACTCATGTAAGGAGCCCGTGTGAGCCGGTGTGAGTGGAGAGAAACATGGGTTAGTATGTACAGACACCAGGTTAAAAAAAAAATTTAGTGCTGCAGCTTTGATGTGGGAACACTAGTGGGTGTGTGGGCAGAAGATGATCTAGAAATGGCTATAATTTATCAGAGCTGGTCACACTTCAAGGTAGTTGAAGACAAGAAGTCTCTTCTGATGGAAATTCTGCAGCAAAAATTTTTTCTTTGGAGTTAAAAGAGAAAACCCCACACCAGTATGCAGAGATAATTAATGTTTATGCAAATGAAATCACTAGCCAAGAAAACAATGAAAATAAAAGGACAAAATGACCTTTAATGGACACGAGCTGCAAGCATGCCAGCAGACAACACACATCACTGGGACAGACGTCAAAAGCAAATCACAGTGCTACGACCAAAGGGTGGTACATGTATGCGATCACCCCCGCCCCCCAACACACACATGTTGTTGCTTCTCTTTAGCAATTAGTTCAGAGTGCTTTCATGGCCAGGCACATCTGAGGCAGTGAAGTCAGGATGTGAACATGAATGCAACGTGACAAGTAATAGCACAGGAGACACCTGACTGGTTCTCAAAGTACATGAAGCAACACCATTTTCCAGTTCATCAACATGAGTCTCTGCATCATCATCCAAAAGACTGTTTTTCTTCTTCCAATACAATCTCCAATTGTTAATTAAAAATACAGACAAAAATAGGCAGCAGAGCAAATGCTAAACAGTAGTATCCTGTCTACGTGCTTATGTGCATTTTGTCTTTTGTTTAAAAAAAAAAAAGCCCCTAAAATTTGGTATCAGTCTGGATGATACAAAACTTAAACACACAGCACATATATGGAAATATCATATATAAGTAAGTATGACCATGTATAACATATTATCATATATCATATGATGATCATATATATATGAGATTGGTGACACAGTATGATTTGTGGCCATAAAGACATGGTCAGGAGATCCTAGTGACCAAAGAAAAAGCTATAGTTTTTTTCTAATATAAATTTGGATGTGTTTTAAGGCAGAGACCCAATAATGATGCATACTAGCCCAAAGTATAAGAAGCTTCTATCTAGATACCCATCTACGGTTACAGGTAGATAGATATGTACATAGAGACTAGGAAGAACAAACAAGATGCTATATGATGTTATCCTGACAAAAGAAAAAAAATGCATCATGAAATGAAAAGACACATTAGACTTAGCGCATGAAAAACACATACCAAACAGGGCTCTGACTCCTCTAAGACATCTATATATGGCAAATGAGCAAGGGAGTGTCGTGCAAGGCTTTGCTGCAATGAGGATTTGATCTGGTTTTGATCAGAACCAGGAAATTACCCCTTTTATCAGTTTTTACTCCTAAGAAAAAGGATTTCTGTTAAAATGTTTTCAATCCCTGCTAGTGGCCCAATACACGCCCTCCTGAGGACTCCTTATCAGAGGACTTCGAGATTCACTTGAGACACACGAGTTTCTGTCAACAGAGATACTGAAACAGCCCTCTAAGGCCAGGATACGACACCTCTGCAAGCGCTCCCAGGCACAGGCATCGAGCGTGTCGTTCAAGTAATCAGGATGAACCAAAATGGCTTTTGTTCCATTTGCCTAAAAAATTAAAACAGTTTGACCCCCTGAAGACTGACTGACGTCTGGTAGGCAGGCTCCTAAGATGGCTGACAGCTGCCGGCACCTGCCACGTCCTGAGTGCTGGCAGTAGTAACACGGACCAAGACGAGCTGGTGGCAGCCATCAGTGGGCTGTACCGTGTGTTGCACAGAAGCCTACATTTCTGGGTTGAGGACTTGGCAGAAAAGAGAGGATACTGGGTTTATACAAAGTAATAAATGACCAAGGGTCTCAGAACATTTGGGGTCCTGCACCTAAAACTTAGGCAGCTTCCCAACAAGATTCAGCTTTTTTCCGGCCATTTGATGAATGCATTCTCCATGGAATGTTACAGAATGACTGCAGACCTAGCCTTAGTAGTAAACGTTTCCTTCCTTACAAACTGTTCTTCTTAGTTACTAAACTACTATAGGTTAATAATACTTGTAAATAATCCAGCACCTATAGTAAAGTATTGTGTCCTGTTAATGTAACTTATGTGTGCCCACCTGTTAGATTCTAATTTCATTATGCTATAATTTAATTTCGATTACTTACGTAAAATCTTAAAGTAAAAAGCTCACAACAAATAAACAAAAATTAAGTATGCTGCTTTGAGGCAAAGAGGATCCAAATAAACATAAGTCAAATGCAAACAAATATGAAATCAAGGAAAACGATGAATTAAGTAAAAATTTTAACACTTTGGGTGATGTGGAAGCCAAAAGGTCAAAGGACGTGGACAGAGTGGTTCTTGACAAATGGCAGTGAGCTTCACAGTCCAGACCACGAGTGGTCACTGGCTGTCCGCCTGCTATTAAAGTTTTTGTAGTTTTGGTACGTTTGAGATCGGTAACTAACCCGTGGAGATCCCTGCTCAGCCGGCAAACCATTCTGGGAAACTTGGTCTCCTTTTGAAGTATCCCTGTTAGGGCGAGATTGGGAAAACGAAGGGAAAGACAGAAGGGGAAGGGAAAGAAGGGGGGAGAGAAGGGAAAATGAGCGTGAACAGCTTCTACCACACAATGCCGTGCTGTCACACCTGCCCTCTGAAACACACTGCCCCCCACCCCCCACATGGTGAGTCTACTTTAGACATTTGCATGGAGCTTAGAGCCCACCAACAGCCTTCTGCAGATCAGTTCTCCCCTATCACACAACCCCTGGCTTGAATTCTTAGTGGTGCCTCTACCCAGTGAGCCACCCAGAAGTGTGTCTGTGAGTCCTGCTGCTCCACTTCCTCTACATTTCACTCCACTGTGTGACTGTTCTCAACTGTCACTCGGCATGGCTACGTGAAGACGGGACGATGAACAGGAAGGATGTGTTCCTGGCTCTACAAGACTGAGCACAGATGCCCCAGAGCCTCACTTGCCACCATAGAAAGGTTTTAGCCTCTTGTGCTTCCAGTGCCTCACCATTGCTGGGACTCAGCCTCCTCTGAAACCTTCGTGCTTGGCTCCGGAGAAGGTGGCCGCCTCTTTCTTTCTTCTTCCTCTTGCTGTCTGCGCACTTCCAGTAGCTCCAACTACAGGAGAACAGGCTGCTGTTTATCAGGGCTAAGACCTTTGTTGCTTTTGAAGAAAGTTTTAGAAACCCAGGAGATGTTTTCTATAATGGTTCATACTGGACCACCTCAAAAGTCAACACTCCAAATACAATGGCATTATGTCCATGAGCACTGTAGCTACAATCTAAACCTGCAGGGACCGGAGGGCTGTCTACCCTTAGCTGGAAAACTCCTTTAGATGCTTCATTTCCCTCTGGCAATAGAGATTTCAAAATTAACTCTGCATCTTCTTAACTTTGTTGAGAGGGAAAAGTTGCTGGAGGGTTTAAGCCAGACTTTCCATTAAGTCTCAATAAAAACCCATCATGGACCCACAAAAAACGTTCAAGGAAGCCATCTGTATTGTAAGCAGAGAAACAGAAAGAGAATTAAAGCCACAGAAGAGTCTTCCTGAAACGAATCCACTCCATGAGCAACACATATATTGTAAAAGAATTGCTTTAACACATATTTACTTCCCAGAAGTAAAGATGGCAAGAGTCCATATTCTATGAGAATAAAAGTTTCGGAAGAAGAAAGACCAGTGCTCAAGCTCTATAGTAAAGCTTTGGCTGGAAGAGAGATTATTTGGGATGGAGATGATTTAATAGTAGTCTAAGATCAAGATGTGATCTGATGTTCATTTGATTCCTGAAATTCACAGAAATAGGCACAGTACCGTGCCGGGCATCTCTCGGACACTCACTGTGGTCAGCCTTTCCAGGGCAGAGAATCTCTCGTCCCAGGTCGCTGCAGACTTTTCAAATGCCTCATGGCGCTTAATAAGCTTCTCCACTTCGTCTACACTCTGGCCAATTTCTCGGCTGGATAGGTATGGCTCCTGTCCAAGCAGCCAAGCCTCTGCCACACTGGCATCCCTTGAGAACTGATGGACTTCCAAAACTGCACAGGGAACCAAGAGTGAGTGTCTGTCACAGGCCGTGCGATGGCTCCGCCCTAAGCTGAGCTGTCTTACCATCTATGACACCAAACACCATCAGATGCCAACAGTGAGCCACACAGACAAGAAGGTGACAACGACAGGGGAAAGTGCTCTCACTGGGTTTGATTTAACCTAATATATTAAAAAATGCTATTTTAACACAACAGTTTTTTCTGTTCACCAAATATGAATACAAATTAAATTTTAAAAGTAAGCACATACTACAAAAATTTAAGATGATTTCTATCTCCCAAGAGCCATATGTGGACAATGGCTCTCAGGTGGACTATACAGGCCTAGTAATTTACTCTGGTCATATGGCCCTAATTCTAAGAGATCAGACCTCAGAGCCCTTACAGGACACAAACCTATACGTGCAGACAATGCAGGTGAGGCAGGAATCCACATAGAAGCTTATATTAGGTCGACATCCAGTTTTCTTTTGGGAGATTAAGAGGGCAGGAATGCTAACAAAGGGGGAAGACAGGGTCCTTGTCCTCCATGTGAGGAGAAGCTCTTCTCCTGATGCAGTTGTGAGGAAGTGGATTAGAACCTGGCTTAGCGCCGGTGCACACTCATAGCACCTCACTCAGCAGCGTCTGGGTGGAGTATCACTGAGCCAGGAACAGACCAGTCCTCTTATTTTGACATTATGATGGACCGACTGCACAATGTATCAACTGACAAGAAACTAGGGAACTCTTAATTCTTCAAGGTAGGTAGCAGGCAAGTCATCAGTGTAAACCCAGATTGTAGCCTGGTATCCAGTTCACAGCCATATGACAGGTTTTGCTATACAGAATGAAACTGCCCCAGAGTTTTCAAAGCCTGCAAATGAAATCCTCAATAACAAAGGCCCCAAATAGAACATCAGAGGGCTCTGGGCCCAATTGGGTTTTCTAAAGAGTCTACAATGTATAGGAATGAGGTTACAATATAAGACGGACCCTAAAGTATCAATACAGTATGTTAGAATATAGTTTTAAAAAAGCTTGAATGAACTACTTTTAATGTTCAAATCAACCATGAAGTACTATTCTTCATAGTGTACATTTTAAATCCGGTAAGGGCTCATAGTTTCAGGTGAATTGGGGTTACACAGAGAGGGGAGAGAGAGGGAGAGGAAGAAGAGAGAGAAGAAGATGGAGAGGGGGGAGAGGGGCAAAAGGAGAGAGAGGCAAAGCACAAAGGGGGAGAGAAAGGGAGAGAAGAAGGGGAGAGGGGGAAAGGAAAGGGGAGAGCAGTAAAGAAAAGAAGGGGAGGGGGGAGAGAGATTACTTTTATTATTTATTTTACTTTTATTTTTTAGAGATACTCTCTTCATATCCCTGTCTGTTTTTAGATCTTGCTGTGTAAGCAAGGCTAGCCTTGATCTCACAGAGAACCATATTTCTCTGACTCTTGAGTGATTAAAGGTGTACACTATCACACCCTGTATACTTTTATTTTGTGTGTGTATGTGTGTGTGCATATGTGTGTATGTATGTGTATGTATGTGTATGTGTGTGTATGCATGTGTGTGTGTGTATGCATGTGTGTGCGTGTGTGCGTGCGTGTGTGTGTGTGTGTGTGTGTGTGTGTGTGCATGTGTGTGTGTGTATGCATGTGTGTGTGTTCATCTGAGTACAGGTGCCCACAGAAGCAACAGTGTTAAGATGCTCTGGAGCTGGAGATGTGCAGGTTGTGAGTGTCTGACGTGTGCTGGGAACCAAACTTAGGCCCTCGGGAAGAGCAGCAAGTGCTCGAAACTGCTAGGCCATCTCTCCAGCCAGCCAAGAACTTCTTAAAACAGTATTCAGTGTGAGTACACTGAGGAACAGGTAAAACTTCAGAATCATTAAGTAATAATATGATATCAATTAAAGCAGAGGGATCAATTTGCACACTTTCCATAGATACACAGGAAGAACAGAAAAGCAAATGAAGAGGGCATGTCCTTACTCAGTCTGAGCCACTCCCACCGGTCTTCCCACTTGTCAATCATTTCTTTTCTTTTCTCCGTCAACTGCAGTAACTTTTCCTTGATCTGCACAAAAACAGGGCCTTAATAAAACACTGCAACCTTTTGTCTGTCCCAGATGAGCAGTTTGTACAAGAAAATTTATTTTCCTCTAAGCTAAGTTTCAGCTTCAATGTATTATTTCATGTCTTCGGTATGGAGAGAAAAAACACAGCTAGTTTCCCAGAAGGGGTGGGAGCTCTGTTCAAAGCTGCCTGTGCTGAGGTAGCGAACTGTGCCGCCTCACTAGTCTCGGGTCCCGGAAACAGTAACATTTATGAAGAGAGGGAGAGTAATACTGACGAAGCCTTGGCTTTTCTGAGAGACATGCACTCCTGTAAAGGATGCTACAAAAGGGACATCAGTGCCACTGTCCTCACCAGACCTGCAGCCATCCACAAAAGAGGCCAAGTGCAGTGCAGAGTTAAGTGACAGCCTGAGCCACCTCACTGAGGAGTTCACAGGCTGTTTTTATACCTGGAACCCTCAAAAATGATCTCTGGTCAAACAATTACTGATTTTGGGTCTACAGATTTATGTAATAGTTATTCTAGGCAGACAGAATACGCTTCAAAATGATGTAAAGAAGTGTGCTCACCTGCACATGGATTGTAGGCCCTGCTTAAGTAGGCCCGTGTGTAAGCACACAACCACAGCACGAAAATATTAGAAAAACTGCAACTACACTGAACATGTGGACTTGGCTTTTGTCATTCCTTACTATTAGTACAGCAGTGATTTACCCTGTGTTAGGTATTAAACAGGGTCTAGAGATGTTCTAAAGTTATGAATAAGCTATCAATTTTAGTATTCACAGAGGTCCTGGAACCAATCCCTGTGGGTTGTGGGAGACGGCAAAGACACAGATGCAAAATAAAATCATTTTCCATGACAACACTGGCTGAGTTCACGTCAGGTTCCAAAGCAAAGCAGTATCCTACCTCCTCAGAAGCATAGTGCTTCCTTGCCAGCAGGGATTTCCCAAGTTCAATGCAAGCTGTAAAACTGTCATTACGAGCATCGATTTCAGCTTTGATACCTTGATGATTATTCATTAACAGTTCAACAGATGACACATCCCTATAAGAAAGTAACATCTCCTTTGAGAGACAAAGCTTTTCAAGTAAACATGTAGGTTCTTAAACTCATAATTTGAAGGAAACTGAGAGCCTAACAGTCTTTTTTTCAGGGCTGATTTGTAGCCCAAACTCAGGCTGAGTCACTAAAGCTCAGTAACACTTAACTCAGGACTGGCTAAGTCCGTAATGCTCAAAGAAAGGCATCTTTAAGTGCATACAAGAAAACTACTGGATTTCTGTTCATATCTTTACCCTTAAATGCAATGCAGGTACACACTACTTCAAGAAGGCACAAAAGCAGTTCGTTCCAACAAAGACCAGCCTGATGGAACAGCTGATGTCCTTGAGACGTAAAGAAATAGTAAAGAAATACAAAGCCAGACATGGAGGAAAACACTCGGGAAGCTGATGCCTCTATTCAGCTATTAAAATCTTCACTGCTTTGAAAGAAACCAAACTAAAGGGAAGACACTAATCATTTCAGTTCTGGACACTTGAAATAAGTGTCCAGGGTGAACATCACCCTTGTGATAAACACTGAAGTAGAGACTTTAATATAACAAAGATACAGAAAAATAACTCCAAAAACTTCCCCTGAGTGGGAAGGTGCGATGAGTGTGTGACCCTGGGGTGTGGGTGTGAGAATCTAGAGGAAACGAACACCACCTTCCATGGCAGCAGAGTGTGGTAGAGACGAGAAGCAGTGGCGCTCTTCTCTGACCGCTCACCCCTCCACAGCCAGGAGGGAGCCTTACCGTGGTTTCTCCTGGGCCTCGATCTGCCGGATGACATCTTCCATCCAGAGCATGAGGTCACGCACCATGCTGAAGAAGCGGAATTTGTCTCCTGTGTCTACCAGCCGCACCCTGCGACCCTCACAAGCATCCAGCAGGGACTTCCAGGCTTCCAGGACCTCATTCTCACGCTTCTGGATGTCATCAGCCTTGTCCCCTGCATAGGCTGCCTGGAGGCGGGCTGCATCCTCCTGCAGCTGCCTCACCTGCGAAGCCACAGGGGAGGAAAGCCAGGTTTCATTACTGTGGGCTTCCACCATCACGGCTTCCCTTCCTCACCTACTGTTTCCCCACAAACAGCAACGGGCAGAAGCCATGGGAGCTGGGTCTGTGCCTCTCAATAAGCGCATACTTCACTGGGTAGAGCCAAGTAACAAAACCTCAAACATCAAGCAAGAAAAAAATGCTACGGGCACATCGGGAAGTCCTGTAGCCCGGGTGTGAAGACAGCTGAGCAGGAACACATCTAGATACATTCTAAGATAAAAAATACCTTGACTAGCCGCTGGGTGTGCTGGCACACACCTATAGTCCTCCAACGTGAAAGGCATAAGCAGGAGGATCAGGAGTTCAAGGTCATCCTCAGCTATACAGTGAATTCCAGGACAACCTAACTTTTAAAAATAAGTGGGAGTGGTTGGGCTGACGAATAGGTAAAGGCACTTGACATATAAGCCTGCCGACTTTGGGCAAATACTGGAACACACAGCGGTAGGAGCGGACCGCTACAGAGCTGTCGTCTGCCTACAAATGTAGTGATCAGCATGCACGGCCCCACAACACTCCAAATGCCATTTTAAAAGTACCGCTTTCTGTGTCAGAGGGTGAAGAACAGGCTATCACTTTAGGAAATGATGGAGGTCTGTCCTCATAGAAGAAACCAGTGACTATACTCTCCTCCTCCTCTTTTTTTTTTTTTTTTTTTTTGAGACGGGATCTCACTAGTCCTGGCTGTCCTGGAACTCACTATGTAACCAGGCTGGCCTGAAATGTAAGAGATTCATCTGCTTCTGCCTCCCAAGTATAAGGACTGAATGCGAGCACCACTGCGCCCGACTACCGCGTCCTTGGACGTCCATTTTCATCGTGTTGTACACATGGAAGTGTGAAACACTGAACCCATTAGCAGTGCTTTACATCAATCAAGACTCACGTCTGACATCTGTTGATAAAACCGTCCTGGATGAGCCTCCCATGGCCATAAGTGAGGTTATTTGGAAAAATGCCAGGTGAAGCTCTGCCAGGGACAATGAGATGGGACCACCCAACGCTAAGATTTGGAAGAAGGTGAATTATTGACCCTTAAAATTGTACAAAAGGACTTTAATCGGTGGCAAGAACATGGAGTTTCTAACAAAGATACACAGAAAAATCACTGGGATTTGGTTTGCATGGTGATTTGATTTCAATGTTCTATATCTGTTTGGGAAACAGTCTCTAACTCTGAGTTACACTTAAGGTATGTGAATCAGATTTTCATGAGCAAGCTGTAGTAAGCTACTTGAAAATCAATTTCCTTGTCTTCTAAGTCGTTATTTCTTGTGCGTAACTTTCTGGTTACTTTTTTAAGAGGGTCTCTCAGGGAGAAGATGGGAACAGCTAGTACAATGACAGCTCACACGAGAGTTTATGCAGGTCATGCAGGACGGTCACTGCTCCTGTATGGGTACCGGTGGTCAGTGTCCAGAGGGCCACACCTGTTTTTATGGCTCCTCATGGCTTTAGAGTGACACGGTGAGGTAGGTGGAATCCAACAGACTTGAGGGGTTGATCTCTTGGTTGTGGGTATTAAGCCTCAGTCTCACGAGGCAAAAGTATTTAATAAAAAAACAGAATGACTGTATCTATCCCTTAAGTATCCTATAGTTTTAAAAGTAAGTGGGGAAGGACCTAGTTCTTAATTCTTTCTAGATTTCTCAAAAGCATCCCTTAGCGTTTGCTAAAAACAATATTGGGGACACATTCACAGATCTGTTTTACAAGGATCATCTCAATCCTCAAAGCAGCAGGAAAGCCAGGCATAGAGAGGTGGATTAACGCTCAGCCACAGAGAATGCAAGAATTGAGACTCTAGAGGGCAGTCAAATGATAATGGTAGTCAAGAGGTCAGAGTAAGCCCTAAACACTGATGCATGGTGAGGCGGATCCTCACCTGACCCCGCCTCTCCCACAGGACAGGGGCTGAGTATTTACACAACACAGCCTCTGCCCATTCACTTTCCCATTGGGTTCTCTATCCTAAGACTGCACTCATACCCAATCGAGACCTCACAGTCACAAAGTCAAAAATAGACTCCATCTGGCCGCCTTCTGCTGACTCTGTACTGATAGTCTGCTCTCAATAAGCAAGAAGAGAACTCCTGACCATCCCAGGATTAAAAGAATTAGGCAAAATCAGCTTCTTCTCTGGGAACATCAAT
Source organism: Apodemus sylvaticus (assembly GCF_947179515.1). NCBI lineage: Eukaryota > Metazoa > Chordata > Mammalia > Rodentia > Muridae > Apodemus > Apodemus sylvaticus. The sequence continues at coordinate 105,697,914 of NC_067482.1, forward strand.
TTGGAGGGAAGAGGCGACCATTTTTCGACTGCAAGATCTAAGACTAACCAGGAAACTAGAGATTAGAAGGCTTAGGAGAGATGGGGCACACTATCGAGTCTCATTGTTCCCCTGTTTTCTCAACATTCTTGAAACTGTTTTAGTGCTAAGCCACCTCATAGAGGGCTGGAGCTAGAAGATCAGACATGTCAAAATGTGAGGTTTAGTCTCTATAGGCAGATGGTGGGATCACCAGAGAAAAGGAAAGGAAGTGGAGTCAGGGAACATGGGGTAATCAGTGGCAGACAGCAGAATGATGGGGAAAAAAGAGACATTTATCAAAATGACATGAGATTTCTTACTTGGTATGCAAACACAAAGAATTAATAAGAGCAATCAATGCAGAAAAATAAGCCTGCAATGTTCTAATGAAAAAGTATAGATTTCTCTTTTGGGATGGCTGGAAGACAACTGTTTTCAAAATAATCGTGAAGGTCATGGTAACACTAACTTGCAGTGAGGCCTTACATGCGCATCTGCCTAATTTAAACCTAAGCATGCTCATCTAATAGTATTTGCAAATGTGACAAATTCAGAACTGTACAGACTACAAAGTTTTCCTGGGTGTAGTGTGCGCGCGGGCGTGTGTGTGTGTGTGTGTGTGCGCGCGCGCGCGCGCGTGTGCGTGTGTGTGTGTGTAGTACGTGCGTGGTTAGTTTGAGTATCATTTCAGGTACATTCTGAGGAGCCAAGAGATACAGAGAGGCTCAAGATACTCTGTAAAGAGACTCCCTTGCCCTGGGCAGCTCTACCTACCTGAGTGCCCAGAGCTTGGATGTCATGCTCAAAGGTGGTGTGCATCCTCTGCAAAGTCTCCACAGTGTTCTGATCTCTTCCAAGCTCCTCAGGGAGTTTCTTGTGTTTGTCCTGGATGCGGCCAAAGATCTCCTTGGCATCGTGGTAAAACTTATGTAGTTCATAGGAGGCAGCAAGGATCTGTGTTCTCGTGTCAATGAGCTCCAGGAGGTCAGCCCAGGCTTCGTTCAGGCCGTCCTTCCACTCAGCAATGGTGGCAGCATCTGAATGCCCAGAGTTGATGAGGTCATCCGCCATGCCATTGACTGTATCCACGCGCTCCTGCCCAATGTTTCCTGTGTCTCGAGCAAATTCTCGGAACCGTTCTTGTAACATCTGGAATGGGATGCACAAAAAGAAATCGCTGAGACCACTGTGGAGCTTTTACAGTCCATCCCATGAATGCTGCTGGAGAGAGATTGCCAAGCGGGAGGCACATGCTGATACTCAAGCCCTGAGAACCACTGTGAGATCTGCACTGCAGCGCCTACGTTGTCTGCCTGTGGCAAGGAATACCAACCCATGACAAAGTCACCCAACAAAAACACCAAGCTGAGTCCACACCCAGGACTTCACAGCCTAGGAATGCTTTCCACACCACCACCGACTTTCGCCAAGTACTTGCCGTGACATGCTCATAGTCCTGCCCCAACTCATGGGAGCCTGCGACCACTTCCCTCTCGGCGATCCACTGTTCCAGGTCATCGACCTCCCTGTTGAGCTGGAACAGCCTGTGCCTCTCATCAAGTTTCCCTCTCCTCTCTTCAGCAAGGTCCTTCAGGCCAGCATACAGTTTGTCGACCTTTGACTGCCGCATGCTAATACGCTCACTGAAAAAGAACCAACAGTGAGAAAGGGACCTCAAATGTCTTCTTCTGAAGACACACAATGGAGTAAGGATAACATTAAGTGCTACACCAAAATTTCCCCCAAAGAAGCTTCTGTTTAACCTATCTTGTCTAAAAACAGAACCCTGAATAACCTCCACTTCAAATGATGAAGAGTGAATAGAGAAACCAAACAAAATAATTAGGGCAAAGGCCACCCTAATCCCCCCGCCCCCTTAAAGGTTAATGTAAAATACTGGAACCATATTCTACTGCCAGAAGGCACAGGCTGTCTACTAGGCTGCTCTTGCCTGCTGGGCTGTGGCCCTTCCTTGCTAGCAGAGCTGGCTCTGTCTGGTCCTGTTTCCTCAGTGTAGCTAGGAGATTGAATCCCACTTCCTGGAATTTGTCACCAAAATTCTATTTCCTGACAGGAGAGGGAGCCGGCTGAGCTGCATCTTACCCTTCCTTGGGGATCTAGTTAGGAACACCCTAAAGGCCTCCTCATGTAAACAGACCCACTGACCGACCTTACCTTTCCCAGCTCTTCTTGCATTGGATAAACAAACACTCAAACCAATCCTTTTACTTCCTGAGTCCTAAGGTGACTCCCAAGAAAGTTTGATGGGAGCTCTTCTCCCAGTTACCACAGCAGCCTGGTGACGGAGGGCTCACTCTCACACGTCCTCCCTGGTTTTTGGATAAGCACTGCGCAGGAGTTAGGGAGTGCTAACACCTTGGTTTTGTTAAGATCCATTTTACTTCACAAGTCTCGGCACTCTTTTCTTCTTTTTTATACAGAGCCTCTTTATATAAGCCCATCCAGCCTATAACTGGCTATGTAAACCACAGTAGACTTGAACTCAGAGCTGTAACTGCCTCTGCCTCCCAAGTGCTGGGATTAAAGGTGTGCACCATCACTCTTGGATTAGATGACTTTTTCAACTGAAGTATATACCTCAATTACTTCTGCTAGTCAGATATACACATAACTTATGACACTAGTGATCTTTCAACGGAGTCTTGACCAACATGGGATATTTAACATGAAATAATTGTTACTCTGAGCAACTTCTGAGCCACAATTTTACCTTCCCAGAACAGCACTAGCTCTTAGGTCAAGGACCTGCTCTACCACTACTGTATGATGAACATTTCCTTTTGGGGCAAGTTAGTAAGACGCCTTCACTGAGGAGTCAGCAGCCTGGGCCCCACTCTCCAGGTGTCATTCACCTTTCGGGATGGCTGTCAGCCACCAGCGCCCTGCTCGTCTTGGAGAGCTGGTGTACTGTCTCCGCATAGTCCTCAACAGCTTGTTCCAAAATCTGGTGCTTTTTCAGCATGGAGACAGCACTCTGCTCATCCTGCAGAGAAAGACACCATCAAAACCACAGCCAGGGGCTAAGCATGGGGGGACAAGAAGAACGATCACCAGAAAGAAAAACAAAAACAAGTATGATGTAGTCATGAACACATGACACAGCTGAGTGCATTAGCAGGGACAACAAGGGCCTCTGCAAAGGGGAACATGTAGTGTGACCAAGGCCGCTGTAAGGTAGAAGGGAGCTTAGTAAGTCTAAAGTATATCAGCTAGCTAAAAACTCCAGTCTGTTACATGTCTGCACAGCAGTATTCTATAACCTTAAAGTACTTTTCATGGTCTTTTGTTTTGTTTTGTTTTTTTTGAGACAGGGTTGCTCTGTGTAGCCCTGGCTGTCCTGGAACTCACTCTGTAGACCAGGCTGGCCTCGAACTCAGAAATCGGCCTGCCTCTTCCTCTGAAGTGCTGGGATTAAAGGCGTGCACCACCATTGCCCAGCACTTCTAATGATCTTAAAACCTTTTGTATGTTGCAGAGCCTGGCCAATTTTATGAATGATTCTAGAAGGCATGGTAAGACATGCCTGCAATCCAAGTATTTGAGAGGCCAAGGAAGGTAGATTTCTTTGAGTTCAAGGCCAGCCCAGCCAAAGCTACATTAGCGAAGCCCTGTCTCAAATGAGCAGAAAGTGTGTGCATGTGTGTGTGTGTGTATGTGTATAAGCACATATATAAATATTTGAAGATACATTTACATAAAATTTATATTATATACAAATATAAACAAAATCTATTTATATGTATATAATATCTATCTATCTATCTATCTATCTATCTATCTATCTATCTATCTATGTTAGCTAGACTTACTACAATCTACTTGTAATCCTTTTTTTTTTTTTTTTTTTTTTTTTGGTTTTTTCAAGACAGGGTTTCTCTGTGTAGCCCTGGCTGTCCTAGAACTCACTCTGTAGACCAGGCTGGCCTCGAACTCAGAAATCCGCCTGCCTCTGCCTCCCAGAGTGCTGGGATTACAGGTGTGCGCCACCACCCACCACCACCCGGCTTCTACTTGTAATCCTAATAGGCAGCCTAAGGCAAGAAAGTCTTGAGTTGGAAGCCAGTCTGGGCTGTACATTAAGTTCTAGGTCTGCATGTGTGTTACATGCTGAGCCTTTATTTCAAGGGAGACGGCAGCCAGATTTTGATGTGCTTCTTTACTTTTCGGCACCGGCAGGCATCAGTGGACTAAAGACCCGATGTAGCTAGAGCTGAAGGGATCTGGTAGGGTGTTCTGCTGAGGCGTAGCTCTGGCTTCCTCTCATGGGAAGTAAGTATCTCTCACCTTGGCCTTTTCCTCAGACATCATGTACAGTTCCTGTTCACTCATCCAAGCCTCTGCTTCAGCTGCGTCAAAGTAGTACTGCTGGGCCTTGTGTGCCTCCTCCAGCCGTCTGTGGCGTTTCTCAGTCTCCTCGATGAGGAGCCCCCACAGCTGCTTCAGGTCAGCAAGCCTCTGCCTGATAGCCTCGGCATTGAGGCTGCTGCTGTCTGTGATGATGTTCTGACTCCTCTCAAAGATGTCATCAATACGAGGCTGGTGTCCCTGGATTTCTTTCTGGAGGGTCTGTGTAGAAGGGGCAAAAACAGTTTCCTAAACGGCCATGGCCTGGTCCTTATTTTTAAATGTGGGTGCTAAGCAGAACACACAAATCTTCGAAAGTCTCTCACTTCGCGTTATGATTCAGTCATTTATTTATCAGCCACAAGTAGCCTTGGCAGAAATGCTTACCTGGTTTTTCTTTATTAACAGCTGCACGGTTTGAAGGTTATGGCCATGATCTGTAGAAGTTGCCAAAGGCATCCTCTCGCCAACCCACAGCTAGAAAAAATTGAGAATAAGAAGAAGTCAGGACCATGTGAAGAACAAAGAAATGGTCTATGTAAGAGTATAAGGGGGACGGGGGAGCTCTGGGGAGGAAGGTCCAGTCTTCCCTTAGAAGGGGCCAGGATATACTCTTGGACGTGAGGAAGGGGTTTCAAACTTACTCCATATTGGTGTTGGACACAATGTGAGTCTTGTGGTTAGTTTAAGTCCTATTCTAGTGGCATTAAAATCCTGGCGTGTCTTTAGAATTCCAGAAAGAAGAAGGTGCATTTGCATGTGTGCACATGAGGGGACAGAGCACAATGACATGGAAGGTGGGCTATGAGAGGTCACGTCAATGACATGGTCCGACGTAACACAACAGAAACATAGCCATTCGCTTCAGGCCACTCAGGGCTACTCACGATCTCGTCCTCCACGTCCCTGTTGAACTGGTGGATCTCCTTGGATGCTAACAGGTTATGCTTCCTCTCATTCAGGGGCTCCAGAAGCTCCCTGAACTTGGTCTGCACGGTGAGGCGCTTGCTGTCCACCTCGTCTGTGCTCTTCCCCTCCTGACTCAGGGCCTGGGCTTGGCTCTGCAGCTCCTCGACCTCCTTCTTCCGCACTTCCATCTGATTCTCCAGCATCTAAGGGAGCAGGGCGCATCAGAACCACAGGAAACACACGCTGCATTTGCAGCTTTATTTTGGGCACTGGCTAAGGTGGAAGGCTAAGTGAGGGATACAAACTTATACAGCAGAGGCCGAGGAACGGAGCACCAGCTCACCAGCTGGTGTCTAAAACATTCAGTCTCTGGGGACTTTAAAGCCTGAAGTAACATTAAACTTCAATCAGGAACCCAGGGAAAAGAAAGACAGGGAGACAAGAGTTACTTATGCCTACAGAGAAGTCAGTGTCTCTATCAGAAGGGAGAACACTCTTAAGGGTCCAGTACTTTCTGGTGAGAAACAGTATCTTCGTTTCTTCAACCAAAGATCTGACTAGAACCATACTAGATAATGAGGGAACACAACAGCTACTCACTGAAGGAAACTGGCAAAAGCGTAAACAAAAGTGCTCACTGAGGAGCTATCACACCCACCCACCACACCACACAGCACAGCAGGTCACAAACCCTGCAGCCAACCAGCATCTGAGGCTAGCTGTAACCTTCCCAGGAAGAGGCAGTAGTCACGATTAAATACCACCTATCTAAATTTATTAATGCACAGAAAAGCCAAGAGCAAAGCAGCCAACCTTTTAGCAAAAGGGTGAATGGCCTTCTGGATGAAAAACCCAAGTTCAACATTCAGCCAGGACTGTTTCGGCAGTGAATAGTTCTAAGAAAAACTTGCAGGCTTAGGAATCATAAAATACTGCCAAGTTAGGAGAGGAGTCCCTGGAAAAGTGGACCACTACTACCTTTAAAAAGAAATCGTGTAGCTGGGCGTGGTAGTGTGTCCCTCAATACTTTAGCACTCGATGGCCAGAGGCGGGTCAGCCTCTGAGTTTGAGGCCAGCCTGGCCTACACCTACCTCACCACTGTTTCAGGTCAAGCTATAGATCCTGCCTCAAAAACCAAACCAAACCAAAAAACCAAAATACAGAAGAGTGTGTGTGACCGTGTGGCAGTCTGTGGATGCTGACATGGAGGCCAGCAGATGAGCGTGGGTGATGCTCTTAGGAATGCTACCCACCTTCTTTTGAACAAGGACTCACTGGCCTGGCTGACCAGTCAATCAGGCTGGACTACATGGTCTGTTTCTGCCTCCCTAGCACTGAGATTACAAGTACATCCTTAGTTTACAAGGAAAACAACTTTATTGACTGAGCTCATATCCTCAACCCATACCACTCAACTGATGATATATTTTTTTAATATAACGGTTTTCTCATTAATTCAGGGTAAATTCACCTGTCCTCAGAATCACCTATCACAATATAAAAAAAAGTTTATTTCCTTTACTATCTACTAAGTAGATAGTAATTCAGAGTAGAGAGCAAACAGTTCAGTTCAGCCACCACCTACTGAAGATATTATACAGAAAGAAGATAAATATGATTATTTTTATTCATATAGATAAATATTTCACTCAACCACTGAACGGTAATAGTTCTCATCAACTATTACTGCATTTGCAGTTAAAAGAAAATGTTCCCATACACAGAGACACTCAACAGTTTTACTAATCATAGTCTTCCTAATGGACTCTGAGACAGTCTACTGCTGGCAGGGCAAGCACTTATCTGGTGGTAAAATCCCTTCCCACGGAAGAGGAAAGGCAAAGACTCCTGAGCTGTAAGGAGGAAGAGGAAAGCCATGAAGTGGGCGTGGCCCAGTCAGAACCCTGTCTTGCCCACTTGCCTGTTGCTTTTTCAGCAGAATATTGACACTGGTAAGGTCTTTGCCATAGTCGTCAGATTGAATCTGGCTCTCCAGGCCATGTAGCCATTTGTCAAGATCTGCGCAGCTCTGCGTGAAAAGCTCCGCCTTATTTGCATCAAAGAGCCGCTGGGCCTTGGTCTGGGTTGTGGATTCAAGGACTTCCCACATTTTATGTAAACCAGTGAGTTTCTCCTTTACCACAGCTTCTGTTTCTGGCTTTTCTGAAATAAGCTGCATTCCTTCCTGGAGAACACAAACCAATGAGGTTAAAAATAAATAGTCTGCAAGAGAATAAATGCCACTGTGTAAAAACAAAGCTCAAGCTCTGAGCATTTAATCTGTGAGTGCTCTACATGCACCCCCACTCCCTACAAATACTTACCCAGAAAGTTACTGCACAGTAAAATACTCGTGTTTGTAAGCAATCAAGTGTTGCATGCTCTAACAGTTTCAACTGGGCAATTTATTGTTAATAACCTACAACTTCACGCTCTGAAGACCATATATAACACGCTTAGGAGTTTGATAGTGTAGGGACAGGAGCATAAGAAACACACAGTGCACAGAATCTATCTCCCTATGCAAGGATTAACATAGTGCCTGGTGTACAGTAGTCACACCACCCTCACCACCCCTACAAGACTTAAAACATACATAAATTTTAAAATTTATGTAATTGTATCTGATAAAGCTGCCCAACACAGGTTTATGGCCAGTGGTCATGCTGAAGGAAGGGGCATGGTCCACCAGTAGCAACTGATCACTTGTTAGCCACTGAAAGATAAACCAAGCTACATGTTTGGGTCTCTACTTCTCTGCCCGCCGTGGGGGACATCGGGTCAGAAACAGGGGATTGCTACTGGCTATGTGACTTCTGAAAATGACAACATAGGGCTCTACTCCCAGATCAAAGGAATTCATTTCCTCCCCTCCCTCTTCCCTAAGTTTTTATGTCTTCCTCCTTACTAAGGCAACAATTTGGAAAGGAGAGTGAGGGAGAGGTCTCACCAAAGAATTTGACCCACCTTCTCAATTTTGTCAAGCCATTCTTTGTTGGATGCAAGTTCTGCCATAAATGCTTGATGCTTTAGCCATTTACTGTGCAGGTTTCTGGCTTCATCATAAGACATGTCCTGAGCTGTAAGCATCTTTTCATTGATCCAGAGGGACAGCTAGGGTAGAACAGCAAGAAGGTTTTAGAAGCTGTCACCATAGACTTAACCTTTTACTCCTACCCAGAAAGGATTACATCTGTGTTGGCATTTTCCATGTCAACAGACAGGCACATATTTGCTTTGTACCTCTGACTCATCTTATAGCTAAGTTCAATGTAAACGGTGGACCTAACATAAAACCCAGAAGTACAAAAACGCCAAAGCAACTTTTAAACTCAACAGCACTCTTGGTCAGCTTTCCCTAAAGAGCTTGTCTTTGCAGTTGTGCTCTTACTAATTCAAAACATAAGCTGCTTCCTCCCCAGATACCTGCAACAGATATTTAATTCATCTGGCAACTATACATTTTAAAACAATCTGCATGGCAGTGGTGACGCATGTTTCTAGTCTCAGTGCTTAGAAGGCAGAGGCAGGTGGATCTCCATGAGTTCAAGGCTACCATGGGCTACAGAATGAGTTCCAGAATACCCAGGGCTACACGGAGAAACCCTGTCTCAAAAAACCAAGAACCCACAACCCACAAACCTGCTCATTTATCTACTGGGTGATGTGTGGGAATGTCAAAGAATATAAACAACTTGCTCACAACAAGCTAATACAACGACAACACCCATTCTTCATTTCTGTCAATTCTAAATCACCTTCACCTGTTTCTCTGTAGCCTCTAACTCACTAAGGAACCTTCCATTGAGACTAAGAACACTTCACAGAACTTAACTCTGAGACCAACCATATATACTGGAAAGTAAACTCTTGAAAGTCACACAAAGCTTGCCAGCTGCTGACAAGACTAAAGTTAATTATAAGAGGTTTGGAATAGGAGTTGGCCAAACCAGGCTCTGACCCATATCTCTTTCAGGCTTTTATCCCAAGTCAGACCCTGGTTGGTCCTGCTTGCCTACGAGTGGTCAGGCCAGAGATTAGACAGTGGAGTCCAGGCACAGTTGGATTATGAGTGTCTGAAGAGACCATCTAACTTCACGTGGGTGGGGGAAAGTGAACTCACTTCTAAAGCAGTCACCGCTCACTGAGTCTGCACCTGAGCATCTTCATGGCTCCATGTCTGAACGTCTACTGTGGTACAGGACACCAAAGAAGCCCCTACATTATCTGTGCTTCTGAAGCCTTTTGTTAATACCCTGGGCTCTGCTGGGAAAGGGTTCCTATATATTTACTTCAATAGCAGTGGGTCTGTTCTTTATAAAATGTCAAGGAGTGCAAAGCAGGTAACAAGAGAACTTCTGACTTTGAGAATGGATAAAAACTCTAGTATGTATGTGTGTTGGGGGTGGGGGGGACGCGGCAGAGGGAGGGGTATTGAGGAGGCAACAAACCTGTGGATTCTCTGAACCTTGAACACAAACAGCCAGTAATAGTAACCTCTGGCTAACAGCTGAATAACTGCCACCATGAAACACAGTCACATGCAAGGCCGGCCTGTATGACTGTCACTCCTGGACACTCTGGCGTAGTGTATTTAAATGAGTCAGAATGATGGATGCTTGTAGTACAGGAATGTGACAGGTTTTCTGGTCAATATACTTACATTTCCAGAGTGTCTCAAAACCAGCAAACCTAAGTTTTGTCACACTGACTATATGTTGTGTGGACATCCAGCATTCCCAGCAGTCACTGTGGCTGTGCTAATGTTAAGGAATCTCATAGAGCAACAGCAAAACAAGAGACATAGGACCAGGGGGACTTGGCATAGTACTCCTGTAGAAAGCTGGGCTTTACCATGCTTCTGCCAATCAGTTTCATTATCTTAACTTTCCTTTAAAGGAGGAAGCAGGGATAGGGCAGTGGCAAATATCTGTAATTTAATTTTCTCAACAGAAGTAGGTTCCAGGCTGGTCTAAACTACATTGTGATTCTCTCTCTCTCTCTCTCTCTCTCTCTCTCTCTCTCTCTCTCTCTCTCTCTCTCACACACACACACACACACACACACACACAGTAACAGAATCCATTCATTTCTGGCTGAAGGAACAGTCTCAGGTGATATCTGTTTCAAGGCAAACATCAGGGTGATACAAGGAAAGCCAATGTGTGGTGGGTGCTTCTCTCCTGCACAGACTGGCTCTGTGTTTGCTTGGGAACATGAATTCATCTTTGAGTGGGTATCCTCTCTAAATAGTTATTTGTGTCCACCTGACACTCAGAAGAAGCACTTTTCCTAACATGGGTGCTTAAGGCTGACAGAATCTAAGCAACATAGTTTAGAGACTTCCTTTTTAAGTTTTATCTGCCAGAGCATATTACAAGGTTCATGGTCTCTTTATTGGACACCAATGCCTTTTGCTGCAAAAGATCTAACATGGTTGCTGTACTTCTTTGAACATACAGCTGTGATGCTCATATACAAGGTGTTTATGATGAGTTAGACTATATTCTGTCCTGGTCCCCGCCCCTCAGCTCCTACACTCTCTTGTGGATGTCCCTTCTCCCATTTTGGGGTCTAAGGGAATTTATTCTAATAAAGGAGAGAGGAATGGATTCCACTATAGTTCTCTGGCAGATGGAGAAATATGATGTGTTCATGAATTCACACATATGGAGTTTGATACATGCTTTCCCTCAGCTAGCTTGCAGAAAAGACTACATTTTCTTGGTTAACTTTAGTTTTCAAAGTTTGTTTCTGCACTTATCAGGGGCGCATGGGGGTGGATAGGGGAGGGGGATCCTGAGATTAACAGCACACTTTAAAACTTGATCTTTGACATGCAGAGTCCCACTTGGCCTAAACTTTTTTTTAAGATGTTAATGAAGAAGAAATCTGGAATATAGAATAAAGTTTCAAATTTTCTGTTTTTCTAAAAAGATTTTCTACTTTTTTTTTTTCTTTCCTCACTCCAGCCCCGCTCCTTCCTGGAGTGGAGGACTTAAGATTTATTTATTTTTTATGTATGTGAGTATATTTTTTATTTTTACGTATGTCACTTTCTTCAGACACACCAGAAGAGGGCATCAGGGTCATTTTAGATGGTTGTGAGCCACCATGTGGTTGCTGGGATTTAAACTCAGGACCTCTAGAAGAGCAGTCAGTGCTCTTAACCACAGAGCCTTCTCATCAGCCCAAGATTTATCTACTTTTATTATATGTTTATAGGTGTTTTCTCTACATGTACAGCTGTGTAACATGTGTTGGCAGTACATGCAGAAGTCAAGGAAGGGGTCAGATTCCCCGCAGCTGGCATTTCGGGCAGCTGGCGGTCTGACTGAGCCCAAATCCTCTGGAAGTACAAGCTGAGGCTCTTACCCACCCAGCATCTCTCTAGCCCCTATATCTCTGGTTTTTAACATTAGAGAGAGTTTTAGTATTCAGTAAGTTGTTTTCTTCCATGGTGTTTAAATGTACCTGATTTCAAAGAATTAAAACATAACAGTAAATTCTTCTCAGAGTATTTCTGGATGTCACTGCTCACGTGTGTCCAACATGGTAGCCAGCAGCTGTTTGCTAGAAGTATGGTCTGAACTTGAACTTAAAATGAAATGGCCACATGTAGCTAGTTTAAGTAGCCCCACTCTACAACATATCGTAAAACGTAGATGAATGGACACGCTAACCTGCTGGTGGTATGTAGGTTCCTCCAGCGCACCGAAGGAGCACAGTGCCCTAACCCATAACCACAGATGCGCAATGGACTGCTAGCTTCCCTGATTCCACGATATAATTGTTCTTCTCCACTGCAGGCTGGCTATTGTGGGAAGCCACAGAGGATGACTGACAGGGAACTTACCTCTTGACAATCTTGCAGGAATTTCTGTAGATCACGGTTGTCCTTTAACCTCATCAAAAGTTCACTGGCTGCTTCTCGATTCTTCCTGTGTCTGTCAAAAGAATTAAGTAACTTTAAAATGGTTAGGTGTAGAATTTACAAGCTGATTTCTTCCCTGGGTTTCTGTGTGTACCGAGAAGTGTTTGCTTACAGTTTGTAAGTATTTGACAGAGGTAAGATGGAGAAATTTTAGCATCCTGCAAATGGGTAATCCACAGCAGGTGCAAAAGAGACCCAATGTCTGTCAGAAACATACAATAGGCATACAATGATGGTCACTGCACACATTTCAATGAATCTAATTCTAGAAGGGAAGATCTGAGTATGCACTGTGCACAAGAACCTGTTACTGACAACGTGAAGATTTTGAAACTTATTTCTCTAGAAACTTGCACAAGGTTAAAAAAAATACACATAATACATAATTCTTGGGCCAGAGAGTTAGCCTATTGGTCAACAACACTGAAATAAATAATAAACATAAATCATGCGGTTTCTTCTTCTTCTTCCTCCTCCTCCTTCTTTTTTTTTTTTTTTTTTTTGGACCGGATTGGCCTTGAACTCACTAAGGCCTGTCCCTGCGGTCCCTGTTTTTTGAGTGCTAGAACTAAAATCCTTAAGAAACATTTTCTGACAAGTTCCTATCTTGGGAAGTCATCAAAAACCACGAATGAAAAAGCTCAAACCTATGGTGTCACATACTTATTCAGTTCTTGTCTTGACAGGGCAACTAAGGTTTTAAGTAGAATCCCAAAAACCTTAAGACAAAGAACAAACAAACTAAACCAAAAACTGAAAAACCGAAACCCCCAAACCTGTGTGATTTAGGACTAACACTGGTAAACAGTATGAGAAGCAGGTGTTCAATCTGAATCCTAATTTGTTGGCAAATCTCTCTCTTGTGCCATAGGCACAAGTCTCCAGAAACTGGACCAGAAGAGTGAATCCCAGCAAAGGGCTCCTAATGCAATGGCAGCTGCTGCTCCATGGTAAAGACCAACAAGTATGCAAAAGACAAGTCTAACTCTCCTGGTAACCCTTGCAAGAAAGCCTGACTACACTGCAGGTGTGACGTGGGAGGGTTAAAGTACACAGGATGGAGGTGTAGGTCAGATGGTGGACTACTTGCCTACCTAGCATGCAAGACACCCCATTACTCCTTAGCAACACACAAAGCAGCAAGGTGGTGCATCAGTACTGAGCTGGAGGCAGGGAGTCAGAAGTTCAAGGTTACCCTCAGCTAGCTGAGGCTCACAGAAGAGCTGGGCCTCCACTGTGATTCTCACAGCAGTCCTTTGCCGTATGAGCCTGGGGGACAGAAATGCTCTCCATTCCTATGAGCAGTGTGAGTGCGAAAAGCTCAGAAAACACAAAGTGCTGAGTGACACATGAGAAACTTCATCAGAAGAAAGACACCCTCAGTGTGTGCTGACCATGCAATTCACAGACGTCCCTGGCACTGCAGCTAGAAAAAAAGCTCCCCATTCAAGGGCTCTAAGAATATCAGAAACAGCTAGGCAATGGTGGCATGCACCTTTAATACCAGCACTCGGGAGGCAGAGCGAGTTACAAGACAGCCAGGGCCTGAGAAATTCTGCCTTCAAGAACGAAGGAACGAACAAAAGAAAGAAAGAAAGAAAGAAAGAAAGAAAGAAAGAAAGAAAGAAAGAAAGAAAGAAAGAAAGAAAGAAAGAAAGAAAGAAAGAAAGAAAGAAAGAAAGAAAGAAAAGAAAAGAAAAGAAAAAAAGAAAGAAAGAAAGAAAGAAAGAGAAAGAAAGAAAGAAAGAAAGAAAGAAAGAAAGAATGAATTAGAGAAAGAAGAAAGGAAGAGTATCACATATGCAAACAATATGGTCATTAAATGTTGGATAAAAGGACTTTTTTCTTTCTTAGTTGAAGGGTTCCCATGGACGAAAGGATCTTAACACTTAAAATGTGAGCATGATACTTTGCCATTGCTATTAGAAACCACAAACTAAAGTTCAATGAGCTTGGGTCGAAGGAATGACCATCTGAAAATGACAGGAAGGAATGTCAAGAACACGTCTCAAAACCTTTGCATTACAGAGGAATTTAATGAACAAATCTTCAAGTGGAAGATCATTTGAGTTGCACCTAGTGGCAAAACGCAGCAGTCTTGTCTTTTTTTTTATTGGATATATTTTTTTATTTACATTTCAAATGATTTCCCCTTTTCTAGACCCCCCACTCCCCGAAAGTCCCATGAGCCCCCTTCCCTCCCCCTGCCTTGTCTTTTATCAAAGGGTTTGAAAAAAAAAGATTTGATTCCCTTCCTCACAGCATGCCATGCAAATGCCACAGAGGCAGAGAGCCTCCCACTGGCAGCCCCATGACCCGCATCCTGGTGTGTTCTGAAATAATAGAAGGATAACAATCTCAACCCCCCTCCCCTCCCTCAACAGGAAACCACCAGGCAGAATCTGAAGTCTTCTTACTCAGTCAAGTCTCAGGCATGCAGATTTCTGTGCTCACTGAGTAGTATCATGAAGGATGGTGTGGGGGTGGGGTGGGTGGGTGGGGAGTACGCCTGGCTGTACACAGCATGCTCTCAGACTAAACAGCCACAGGTAACACGGTGGTCTGTGCCTGTGCTCCCACAGCTAGGAAGGAAATGCTGAGTCTGAGGCCAGCCTGGGCTTAAGAGCAAGATTGGGTCACAAAACAAAACAGAGACAGCTCCATGTCCAAAAGGTTTCCTGGTGACAACATGTGGCACTCATGAAAAGGAAGACTTTCAAACTGGGGCCCCGGGTGAAGGAAGCGGGAAGGGGCCAGGAGGAAGCCTCCCGGGTCTCGCTGTTTCTACAGCCATCAATGTGCTCTGTGCACCGTCCTCTGCTCCGTCTCCATCTCCCACCCCCGGCCCCTGGTACAGCAGCTTCCTCTGAGCTGGAATGAAGGCATGAAATAACCCGATGACACCGTGTGAGATGGCGAAATGGCTGCTTTCTGTGTCGACTTGACATGGGCTACAGTGTTTGGGAAGAGTAAAGCCGAGAGCTGTGCAGACAAGGGAGGCCTGCCTAGCGACATTTCAGAGGGAAACAGAGATTCTATTTGGTCCATTATGTGATATTTTAGATTAATAATCTGTAGAGATCAGTGGGATGATTGTAGGTACCCTTTCAGAGGCTCCAACAGGCTCTCCTTAAGGCCCCAGCCTTACATCTCCCTGACCTGACTCGCCCTTTTTCCCTCTATGTAACTGAAAAAGAGGGATTTGCCCTTGGAGTCTTAGGCCATCAACTGGGACCTTCCTTCGCACCTGTAGCATACTTGTCAAAAAGGCTGGATTTAACCATCCAGGGATGGGCACCTTGTATTCGTGCCTTAGCGGCTGCTGAACTTCTTATTCGAGAATCAAAGAAATTAACCTTGGGGTCTCCTATAACTGTGCTCTCTTCTCACAACCTGTCACAGCTCCTAACCTACAAAGGCCTGCAGACTCTACCTCCCTCTAGAGTTCTTTCTCTCCAGGTAGCGCTAATAGAAGATTCCACGCTCACCTTTCAATCATGTCCTCCTCTTAATATTTCTACTCTTCTACCTCGACCTAATACTAACCACTCCCTGTCTCATTCCTGCACTGAGACTTTAGAGCAACTATTACCTCATCCTTCACACATACAGGAGGGCACATTTCCTCAAGCCATTTATACTTGGTACACAGATGGAAGCTCCTTTCTATATGAAGGGACTAGAAAAGCTGGCTATGCCATAGTGTCAGACACCGAGGTGGTAGAGGCACAGGCCCTTCCTGTACACACTACTAATCAACAGGCTGAGCTGATAGCTCTCACTCGTGCCTTTCAACTGGCACAGGGACAATCCCTCAATGTTTACACAGATTCTAAATATGCCTTCCATATCCTCCTGTCCCACGCTGCTATCTGGAAAGAGCGCGGGTTACTTAGCACAACTGGAGGATCCATAACTAATGCAAGCCATATTTTAGCCTTGCTGAAGGCCTCCCATCTCCCCACAGCTATTGGGATTGTCCATTGCAGATCTCACCAGACGGATGACTCTATTGTATCTAAGGGAAACAACCGAGCTGATGAGGCAGCTAGAGCTGCAGCCCTTAGGGGGCTAAACTCATCTCACCTTCCCCAAGACATCCTTACACTACAACCCACATCTCTACCTCCACCCCCTGACACTCGCCAAACTCTATCCTATCTTCACCAGCTCTTTCATCCTAACAGTCGAGCGTTATCTTCTTTTGTTAAGACCCACTTACAGCCTACTCCTGAAGACTTAAATTTCTTAAAATCTATCACTGCTTCTTGTAAAACCTGTCAGATGTCAGATTCTAACTCGAGGTATCGTAGTACCCCTTTCCCCACCCATCAGGCTAGAGGTTCCCTTCCCGGAACTGACTGGCAGCTTGACTTTACCCATATGCCTACAGTCAAGCGTTCCAAGTACCTCCTGGTCTTGGTAGACACCTTCTCGGGGTGGGTAGAAGCCTTTCCTACCACTAACAAAAGGGCTCAGACAGTCTCTGATCTCCTCCTCCGAGAGATCATCCCCCGATTTGGTGTTCCAACCTCCCTTCAGTCAGACAATGGTCCTGAATTTACTTCCCAGATTTCTCAGAGTTTATCCAAGGCCTTAAATATCCCTTGGCATTTTCACATTCCTTACCATCCCCAATCTTCAGGTAAGGTAGAGAGAACTAATCGCTCTTTAAAAACCACTCTTGCCAAGCTGTCACAGGAACTTCACCTTGACTGGGTAAAACTCCTACCTCTAGCTCTTTTCAGGCTACGAGCTCTCCCCAAGCGACCTCTTCTTATCTCACCCTTTGAACTCATGTATGGACGTCCAGTTTTAACTCCTGGTCTCTCACCTAAATGCTCTCCCCTCCCAGACCACCTACTCACCCCATTGCTTTGCCACCTTCGCTCTCTCCTATGGGACTTTGCTGACCACCACCTACCTCGGCCACAGACTGTCTCCTGTCCACTGCCTGTCAACATTGGAGACCAAGTCCTCTTATCCCCTCCAGATCATCGGCCCTCACCCCTCTCTCCCAAATGGCAGGGCCCTTTTAAGGTGATTCTCGTGACCCCTACAGCTGCTAAACTTGAAGGATTTCCTCATTGGGTCCATCTATCTCACCTTAAACCTTTCATCCCTCCACCTAAAGATAACTCTTCTTCATACACGTCAACCCTGACAGGACCTTGCTCTATCAAGCTCCGGAGGACATCGGGACCACCCACCTTGTCCCCAATTCCAGAACATGAGACTCCACTCCGGCAGCCGAGCTCGACCTCATTGGATTAGACATGGGTTTCTTGTCCTACCCCTGCTGTTCTTCATTTCCATCCAGGGCAGTCCTTACATTTGGAGATTCGAGGTTCAAGAAACCCCCACAGATAACAAACAGTCTTTCCAAATAGGGTCAGGAAACTGCTCCATAGCCGGATGTCAGGTACCGATCCAAATCGCGATCATCCCTGTATCTGTTATCCCATCTAAGTATTATGATCTCTATACTTGCTTTCTCTTTGACCAGACAGAAGATTACTGTAAAAAATGGCCAGACGAATATGGGGGCTGCCCATATTGGTCTTGTCAGATACATATGCTAGGATCACGGGTCAATCATTTCTTCTTTCAACACCGCAAGACACTTTTCTTCCACATACAAGACCCGTGGGATTCCAGGTGGGAAACAGGAGTTGTTGGTAAGCTCTATCGTAAAAACAGCCCAGTTCCACAGTAAGTACCATCCATATTCAGAGAAAGTATATCTCAATCGCCCAGCCCCTAGATATTGGAAAAGTGGGGGAGATAATTAAACACTCCTCTAAGGTCCTTGATTCTTTAACAGCACCCCTCATAAATGGCACTAACTTGCCATTTCGCCTGTTGCTTCAAACCTTGACCTCAGCATACCAGCTCCTTAATGTCACCAGGCCTGGTCGCTTTAAAGATTGCTGGTTATGTGTACCCCCAGGGACTGACTCAAAACTGTCACTTACAGCTTCTCCGGTGATACTGCCAGATAACCTCACCTCACCTTTTGTTAGCTGTCCTGACTCCGATGTCACCATGGCTCCGTACCTTACCTCTGTCCCTCTCTTTGGCATGGGAAACTGTTTTAAGAGCTCTGGGACACGTTCTGTAGGAACATTAAGCTCCCTAGACTGTAATAAAACCATAAGCCTTGATATATCATCTCTGCCACAATGCCCTGCAATCCAGAACACGTCAATTCTTTGTGGCACTCAGGTATATCATCGCCTACCTGCCAGCTGGTCAGGAGTTTGCACGTTGGTTCTCCTTTTCCCTGAGATGGGAGTGATCCAGGGAAATGAGCCCCTGCCAATCCCAGTTATAAATATGGTAGCTGCCCGACGTGAGAGAGCAGTTCAGATCGTTCCTCTTTTGGTAGCTACAGGAATAGCCATAGGTGTTGGCACAGGTGTGGCAGGAATAACAACTTCTCTGGCCCAATACAATACATTTACTTCTCAGTTTAAAAGTGATCTCCAGGGAATGACTGAAACTGTACTTACTATCCAGAAACAGATTGATTCTTTGGCAGCTGTGGTGCTTCAGAACCGATGGGGCCTAGATGTTTTAACAGCTAAGGAAGGTGGTCTTTGCCTGTTCCTCCAAGAAGAATGCTGTTTCTATGTCAACAAATCCGGGATAGTGAGAAACAAAATCCAGGAACTCCAGACAGACATAAAGAACTTCAGAGATCGTGAGACCTCCAGCTCTGACATTTTTGAAAACCCTATATGGAAGTGGATATTCCCTTTTGTAACGCCTCTCCTAGTCATTTTCCTGGTGTTATTGTTTGCTCCCTGCCTAATTAATCTTGTTTCTACATTCCTCCAACGGCAAATGCAAAAAATTTCTAACCAAACTATTAATCAGCTTCTGTTACAGAATTACCAACCGCTGCCCACGGAAGAGCCCCTGTCCCCAGATGTAGCTGATGCCAACATGCACCAGGTGGACCCCGATGATGAAAGTCATCTATACCCCAAAATTGACAACGCCCCTAGACAGCAGGAAGTAGTTTAAGAGACACGGCGTCCACACTCCTTTTCATCATCGGGTCCCCCCCACCCCTTTTCTTTTTCTTTTTCTTTTTTAATAAAAGAAATGCAGGAATGTAGGTACCTAAGGCCTAAGACACCACGCAAAGCAATGTATAGGTCCATTGCCCAGGCAACGGCCGCCATCTACCCAGAATTCCATAGCCCACCTTTACCTGTAATTACGTCACCACTCCTATATAACCTAGCAGCGCTCCTCCCTCTCTCCCTTTTTCCTTCCCTTCTCACTCCCGTTCCCGCCGGCTACCCTTCCCTTCTTAAATAAACTCCACGTGGAACCATTTGGTCTAGCGTGCCTCATTGCGGTTCCCGGCCCCACCGCGGTCCGCGGCCCGGCGTCCGGGGTGCGCGCGTGTGTGCCGGCTAGCGGCCAGCGGCTACAGAAGTCGACCCAGAAGCCAACAGACGCAGAAACTAACAATGATGGTCATCCCAGGTGGTGTGGTTTTGAAGGCACGAAGCAGTCATGGACAGCAGCCCAGGCTCAGCACCATGAGACCACTGGTGAAGGTACAGTAGCATAGGAAACCCCATGATTGAAAGGGTCACAGAGGAGCTGAAGTCTAGCAGCACGTGTGAGAGTATCTGAAGGGAGCCCAGGAGAGGCTATTGGTAAAGGTCCAGTCCAGTTTCAGCGGAGACCCAAGCCTTCTGGAGATGCCAACGACCAGGGTCCCACTGGCATGGTCAGCAGCAGTGTGGGGTGGAGCTGACTTGAGCAGCGGATGCTGCAAACCCGGTAAAACCCAGCAAATCGTGAGAGGGCTGCACGAGTCTGACATTGAGCCTCTTAACTACTGAACTTGATTTCACTCTGACAGTACCATTGCTTCTTCCTTAATTAAGAAAGCATTTAAGTATTTTTGATATGAAAGAAGCCACAGTTCAAAGTCTGTGGACTTCCGCAGAGACTTTGAAATTAAATAAAAATGGATATTTAAAAAAGAGTCTAGATATTTTAGAGCAGCTTGACCTTTGTAAGAGACTGTAGATGTTTTAAAGAAATTGAACCTTTAAGTGTTTGAATTTTTAAAGACTGTGGGACTTTTGATGTTATATTGTTTTATATTGTCATTATAACATTAGCATGGCATTTTAAAGACCATAAGAAAGAGAGGTTATTGCTTAATAAATGATGTATTTGTGTGTCAACTTCAAAGGGTGTCAAGTGTGCTGGCTAGTTTTTATGTTAACTTGACACAGGCTATCATTCGGAAAGAGGTAACATCAACTGAGAAAAATGCCCCCTCAGGTTTACTTGTGGGCAAGCCTGTGGTACACATTCTTGATTGATGATCGATGTGGGAGGGCCCAGCTCAGCACGGTCAGTGACATCCCCAGGTGTCACTGGGTGCTCCTGGGTGCCACAGGAGAGCAGGTTGGGGAGCCGTGAAGAGGAATTAGTAAGCAGCTCTCCTCTGGTAGGCTCCAGTTCCTGCTTTGATTCCTTGCCCAACTTCTCTAGAGATGGACAACAAGCTGTAAGCTGGAAATAAACCATTTCCTTCCCGAGCTGCTTCTGGTAATGGCATTTTATGACGGTGACTGAGACCCCGACTGTTACAGGGATTTCTGTACAGCTGGAGAGAGGCCCATGCTGTACTACCCTGTGTCTGCATACTGCTGCAATCTTCCCTTTGGGCAGGGGGCTCCCTCCCATTGTCAGACCCTCAGGAAGGTTTGGGGCTCTGATGTCACCGACATCCATATTTTCTCAGCATGCACATACTCTAACTATACATTCCACAAGAAGGCTTTGTGAAAGTGCCTTTGCGCAAGAAAATAGACCTGAAGGTTTAGATATTTATCTATCTTGCATCTCTACAGCCCCTGGAACTCCCAGATTTGTCCGCAAAAATCCTTTAGCTTTGGTTTTAAATCCAGAGGCTTCAGGGGTAATACCAGAAGTGATACTAGAATCCAGTTTATGTCAGCTGTTAAGAAAACAGATGGATGGGCCAAGCTGTGGTGGCACAAGCCTTTCATGCCAGCACTTGGGAGGCAGGGGCAGGTGGATTTCTGAGTTTGAGGCCAGCCTGGTCTACAAAGTGAGTTCCAGGACAGCCGGAGCTACACAGAGAAACCCTGTCTCAAAAAAGAAGAAAAAAAAGAAAAAAAAAAAGAAAAAAAAAAAACAGATGGATATGGAGTCAACATGGGAGCCCTTCTCCTCTTATTTTTTGTTTAGCAATAGTAAAGAATGTTCTCTCCATTTCATTTTTAAACCTGAGAAATCCTAGCTGGGTGTGGTGGTATATGCCTCCTCCCCCACACAAGGTTTCTCTGTATAACCCTGGCTATCCTGGAACTTGTTCTGTAGACTCAGAGATAATCTCAGCACTTAGGAGGCAGAAGCAGGCAGATCTCTGAGTCTGAGGTCAATCTACAGAGCAAGGTTCCAGGATAACCAAGGACAAACAGAGAAATGCTTTCCTGAAAAACAAAAACAACGCTGAGACATCCTAAGGAAGCCTTGAAGTCCAGCAGCTACCTGTCTCCTGAGCGACCAGCTTCCTACTGCCCTATGCAGCCACAGCACAGCGTAACATAAGTAAGCTCAGGAGGCAGCAAGCTAGCGGCATGTCTGTCTAATGCACATGTCTGAGAGCTACTTCTGCCTTCGGGAAACCAGCATGTGCTCCTCACGTGCTGTGAGGGACAAGGCATATCACACTCACAAAATGAGACCTGACATTGAAAAGAAGGATTTTTTTTTTCCTTAAATAGTAGGAACGGGAGGATCTTTGGTTCTTACATTCACTACGGTTTTGATAGAATTTTTGTTTTTAAAAGCAACACACACACAAAATTATAGTAAAAGTTATATTGTATCTTATAGATATACCGTTAGAACATATACAAGCTCCAACTTAAGTGCAAGAAAATTGGAACTGCTAAATCTGGGAATGAAGGCAACTCCCCTCTGTAACTCGTCTAATTTTGAGTTGAATTCCCAGGAATGTGGGAAAGCAAGAGACTGTGGCAGTAAGTAGCTCTTTTGAACTGCATAAAGACAGATGAAGAGCCCTGATATCTGTCTCAGAAGAAGACCTTAAATTCAGTCTAAACTGCAGGGAAAAGGGAACTGTTACAACAGACTGTCTCCATGACAGCCCACAACTGACTCTCATCAGAGCAGAGCAGCACTGCTCAGGCCTCCCATTTTAACCAGTACAGGCAGGACTCAGTCAGACACAGAGTATACAGCCCTTTAAAAACTAGGGAGACAAGCTTTTAGGAGAGAGGAGGAAGAAGAGGAGATGACGCCCAGTTGGAGAATTCTCTAATCTTGGAGAATGCCCTAGACTAGGAGCATATGTCTTTTTCTATCATCATGGGTGTGCAGGAGGAGCCTATCACAGCACCAGCCACGCCACCATCGTGGGGTGTGCAGGAGGAGCCTATGGCAGCACCAGCCACGTCACCATCGTGGGGTGTGCAGGAGGAGCCTATCACAGCACCAGCCATGCCACCATCGTGGGGTGTGCAGGAGGAGCCTATCACAGCACCAGCCACGCCACCATTGTGGGGTGTGCAGGAGGAGCCTATGGCAGCACCAGCGATGCCCATTTTCTAAAAAAGGGCAGATGCTGTTTCTCTACAGCTCTGTTCAGTGCTCAGGACAAGCAAGTCTCACCCACCTTCGTTCTTCTCTTTCTTTCACAGGTACCTGAAGAATGTCACATGGGTGAAGGAGAACATGGCCAGGGCTAGGAAAGCTCTGGCTTTCAAGGTCCCCCCACCCCTCAGGTGAGCCACCATGACACCTCTGCAGTGCAGTCATGGAGGACGGGCTTCCGGGCCTCCTTCTGAGGACACTTCACAAGAATTACACCATGTACCATTTGCTGGGTTGGTAAATGCAATTCTGATAAGTGCCTATATATTGCTCGCTGGGAAGCCCACACCCACAGTCCTAAGGACTTAGGGGTAGTGGCCAGAAGTTTAACAGTCTAAGGGTATAAGATTTCAATTCCAACATTCAAAACCCTGTACCTGTCATCAATAGAGTCCACCTTCTCCTGGATGCGGTCAGAGTTGATGTTCCCATCGCTCACCAGTCTCCGGCCAGTCTCCACAACAGCATTGATCTTCTCCTCATTGGCATCCATGGTGGTCATGAAGTCCTCCTGCTTTTTAATGGCTGCTTCAGCCCCTTCCAGGGTGGTAGGCATTTCAGTATGAGCCAAAACATACTCCTTGTTTTAAAAGAGGGGGAAAAGAATTCAGAATGACATTACATATCAACAAAGAAATTACAAGGACCGTTTCACTGTGTTTTCACTCCACAAAATAATTTACAAAGCCGGTAAAATTAAAAGTTTGACACACACACACACACACACACACACACACACACACTGTAGCCCCTGAGGACAGTCCATCAGTTACTCCATTTCCCTAAGTGTAAATGTTGCATAAATAGGTTTTCCCATAGTAAGCCAAGCTTGGTCTGTGGGCTAGAAGAGCCTTCTTCAGGCCCACAGCAGCAGCAGCAACAGACCCTCTGGACTCTCTAAGACAGATTGTAGCTGCGATCCTGGCAGCTATCTGCAGCTGCTTTTACTACTGTCATCTTTGCTTTGTATCCTTGGGTGACGTTCTTGATCTCTCTAGAACAAAAAAGAATCCCCTAAAACTTGCTCACTGTATTCTTTAAGTTGGGCCCGCACCCCACAGAACATTGCCTAACTAAATGAGGAGTTATACAGACCTCAACGGTAATTACCACAGAACCATACTTTGGAAGGCAAAGCAGCTTCCTTGGAAAATTTCAATTCTAGGTCTTTATACGCTGAGGGGTTTGCATGCCATTAAGAGTTCGGGGGGATCTGTTCCAAAATAATACATCTTATTTCATACAGGCAAGGCTTAAGCCTGCTACTTAGCCAGAAGTTTCCGACATCAGCCAGGGCCTGTTTCAACAGGGTGGACGCGCGGCCCTGTGGCGCATTACCTGGTTATTAAGGAAGGCTTCAGCTTGTTTGGTGTCCCTGAGGAACTGCTGGTAGGCATGGGACTGGGACAGGAGACTCTGCCTGTTCTCCCACATTTTGTGGAGCTCATTCCAGCCGGTGTCCAAGGCCTGCAGCCGCTGCCGCAGAAACATGTACTGGGCATCAGTCTGTCCCTGGGTGACCATCTCGCCCATGTCCCGCATCTTCTGGTAGTCTTCCTCATAATTGTCAATCTCATTTTTGATATTCTCGTGCTGTGTGAGAAGCTTCTCTGCCTCAGTCAGGGTGTTGGGCATGTCCTCTGAGGCAATAGCAGTCTGGGTCCTGGAGAGCCAAGACTGGAAGTCATCTAAGTCCCGCAGGAACTGCTGCAGCTTGCTGGCCTCTCCCAGTGAGGCCTCTCGGTTCTTCAGGGTTGTCTTCATCTCCTCCCACACGTCACTGATCTCGGCCAGCCGAGCCAGGATAGCTTGAGCCTGGTCAGGGTGCTCGGACTCCAGCTTCTCGGCTTCTTTCTGCAGGTCACTCAGCTTCGCCTCAATGGCCACCAAGTCTCGCTCCATGCCAGTCAGCTTGCGCTGCAGGGCCATGACACCTGCCAGGTCATTGCCTAGGTCTTGGGTAGACTCGATGACCTTGGTCTTCTCCCGGATCCAGGATTTGGTTTCGTTGCATTCAAGGTGGTAGTTCTGGATGCTCAGGGCCGACAGAAGAGCATCCTTCTTCCTGTCCACCAGTTCTCTGAACTGACTCCACCTGTGAATGCAGACAGCACGAGAAGGCGCTCAGTGTACGCTGGCTCCTGAGACAACCAGCCAGAGGTGAAGCCTCCTCACTGTTCTCCTTTCCATCTTTCTCTGACTTTCTCTGTTTTCACTTGTGTGTTTTTAAACCATGTCACCCAGTGAATGTCAACCAGATGGCTCAGTGCAATGTAGTCCGACAGGGTCTAGCAATTCGTGCCTGCTGTACACACCACACACATCTCAAAACTGCTCCAGTGGAGTCTGTCCCCCAGCTGCAGACTGACGGTAAGCTTTTGATCAGCCTACTCAAATACGTCTGCTCCACAGAGACACAGGGACGGGACAGGTGTCTCCCCTGATAACTGAGGCTTTCTTCAGCAAATCAAGCTTCATTATAGAACTCAGCTCTAGACTTCAGCTTAAGAGGACAACTCAGGTCCTATCTTGCTGTCTGTCTTCCACCACACTAGGTACAGGTCACCAAGGCTCTAATTTTAATTTGGGAAGAAGTTAGATGCTGAGAGACTTTGACTCATGCCCTGAAAATTGTAACCTCACTTTAAAAGCTGCTTCTTGCAACACGTGAATGAGAATACTTGGCAAGGCAGATGCCGCCACCATCACATCCATGCTGCAGGGCCAGTGAACCTGTGCAGGGAACTCCTTGGCCACGCGCCCTCGCCCTTACCCTCACCACAGCCACCGGTCAGCAGGCTTACCTCGTGTTGAGTTTGTCTTGCTGAGCTCTGATTTCCTTTTCACTGGGGTGGCCACTGTGCATCAGCTGCCGTGCAATCTGGTTCACCACAGCAACCCGGGAAGCCTGGTTGTTCATTTCTGGTTCTAGGCTCTCAAATCTGAGGAAAGCAATTGAAAAAAGTAGTGACTTTCACGGCTTGTCTCGGTCCACGGCCCTGGCATCAGGCAGTGACCACTCACCTGTGCTGGATGACTTCCAGGTCCTCCAGCTTCTCCGGGATCTGCATGTTGTTGAGCCACTGCTCCTTCTCGTCAATCCAGAGCTCACAGGCATCAGCCTCACTGAACATCTTGTAGAGGGCCAGGGTGTCCTGCAGAGCCTGCTTCCTTAGCCGGGTCAACTCTGCCACCTCCTTGTAGCGCTCCTCAATTCCTGCCAGCCGGCCCCGCACATCTGGAGACTCTGCATGTGCTTGTGGAAGGGCGCTGGCTTGCTCATGCAGCGTGTCAATGGTGGGCCTGTAGTTGGTGATCTCTTCTGCTACATCTTTATGCTTCTTGACCAGAGACTGTGTGGAGTACTCATCATGGCCCACATCATTGCTGGAGACAATCTTGAGTATATCCAACATCCAAGCATCAATATCATCAGCGTCAGCCTGGAACTGGTGCAGCAATGAGGCCTCCTCTAGGCGCTTCTTCCTAATGGCGGAGAGCTGTTCCAGGTTGGCCCACTGCTCCCGGATGTAAATGATTCTCTCGCGGATCTTTTCAGATCCGAAGTGTTCCTCTGCAATCATGTCTTCACCTTCTTTAATGGCCTGCTCAAAGTGGCCGCTCCGGCCACTCATCTCATCCTCAAATGCCCGGTGCTTGCTCAACAGGCGCATGACACTCGTCAAGTCTTTCCCGTAGTCGTCAGAGGACAGGATCTTCTCCTTCTCCCGTATCCAGCCTTCCTCTTCTGCCATCTCCCAGAAGAACTTCCAGAGGCGACGGGACTCTTCCAGGCGAGCCCTACGCTCGGCTGCCAGCTGACAAAGCTCTTGATAGCAGAACTCCATGTGGGCAACGCGGTCTCGGATTACCTGGGGGTCGCATGGCTTGTAGCCTGTTTTAATACCAAGGAAAGAATGCTGAGTCTCCAATCGTTCCCTGTTCATTTGCAGACAGTAAGCTATGCCCCATGTTCTAGCTTGGCTTCAGTCTAAGCAGTGTCATGTTAAAAGTAACAGGACACTTCCTGAGATCCTGACTAGACCAGGAAGAAAGGGCTATGACAGGCACTGCACTTTTGGACCAACTGTAGACACAGAGATCACTTAAAAATCAAGAAAGCAAAAATATCATATGGAAGCAAGCAGCTCTGTTTATTTAATTCTTAAGAAGCAAGGCCCAGTCCTTCTGAACATCCTCAGCAGCACATGACTAGGTGTCAGAGCCGCGACCTGCCAGAGAGGCCACAGTGGGCTGTCCATTAGTGAGCATGGACTGGAAACATTTTTTCTTTTTCTTTTTTTTTTTTAAGATTTATTTATTTTATGCACATGAGTACACTGCAGCTGTACAGATTGTGTGGTTGCTGGGAATTGAACTCAGGACTTCTGCTTGCTCAGGCTGTAAGTACTACTGTAGCTGTCTTCAGACACATCAGAAGAGGGCATCAGATCTCATTACAGATGGTTGCGAGCCACCATGTGGTTGCTGGGATTTGAACTCAGAACCTCTGGAAGAGCAGTCAGTGCTCTTAACCGCTGAGCCATCTCTCCAGCCTGGAAACAATTTCACTACCAGATGCCAAAGCTCTCAAAACCAGCTAGCATTTGAGTATTTAAGGAAAATATGTGTCTACTTCAGAAAAAGACAGTGCTAAAGTGTCAAAAACAAAACACTGCACTGACACATTGTGACCTGGAGGCAAACAATCCTCTGAGAAACCCTAATGGTGCAGTAACTTACAAGTCCCGTTTCCACACGAAATGTTTGTAGTCCAGGAGGTATGTTGCCATTGCTGAGGTGATAATGCCTGGAACAGGCCGTTCTTACCTTCCCCATCTGTTGCAAACTTCTGGGCAGAGGCATTCACGCCTCTTACACGCTCTGCTTGGATTGCAATGTCTGCTTCAACCAAGGCATGCTTCTGTAACAAGTCTTCAACCCCAAGTAAGTGCTTGCCATAGTCTTGAGACAGCAATAGCACCTGTGTACAAAAGGCAACAGAAAATGACACCTATGACTACCACTGACTTCAGTGTATCAGCAGACTCAGCAGCCCTGCCGTATTGTCCCTCTAGTTTGCCACCGGCCACCTTTGGGCAAGACAATACCGAATAAGTCACAAGACCACCATCATGACAACTAGATCAGGAGAGATGTTACACGATGAGTAACAAGACCACGCGCTTTGTCAAAGGCGCATAAAATTCACAGTACAACACAGACTAGAAGAGAGGGTCCTCCAAGGGGACCCTCCCCCAAGAGCCTTTACGCTAGCCATATAATCAACAGGAGAATCTAGTAACAGCTCGTAGGCCACATCTTTAACCCAACAAGGAGAGCAAGGTCAGGTGCCACGGTACTGTTTTGAACTCATTGGAATTTTCTTGTTCTTCATTCAACTTGCAATTTTTTTTCTCCCATCTACCATTCCACATCACCCTCAGATAACATTTCTATTTCACTCTTTCTCAGGAAAAGCATGTTAACCTCAATTATAGTGTGCATATTATGATTTATGAAGTGAAAAATCACATCTTTGCTATACTTTATGAACATTTCTATTTTAAGAGGTCAAAGATCAAACCTAGTAACGTTCTAAGTATGAGGCAATAGCAGAGGGACACTAGAGTTATCTTCTGACCTTGTCCCTCTGTCACCACAACTTAAGAGGCAAGGAACAGGTAAGGACTGGCATCCGGGGCAGAGTTCTCTTACATAAGAAACACAGTCTTCTGAGAGAAAAGAGGATGGTCTAAACACTATTCTCTTCAGTTCTTAGGGATAAAAGCCTTCCAGCTCAAAAACTGCTCAATAAAGATGGTGCCCTATGGTCTGTATCAGAAGAAACCAACAAGCACAGGGCTGTGACACAATGGCATGACTTTAGGCTCAGAAGTGCCAGGGACAGAGGAGAAAACACAAGAGAGCACCGCGGCCATTATCAGCAGCCCCGCAGCAGCCGGCACACAGCTCACCACACCCCAGCTTCTGAGAGGTCACTAGGCAGACTTAAGGACTGACTCCATAAAAGATGAAGAAAGTTGGTTTGAAGGAGAGGAAATAATGCAGCACTAAGATGGGAATTCTGGCTTCCTCGCCTCTGGCCTATGCTTACCGCCACACTCCCACCTGCATACATGATCCTAGAGCACTATCACTAATACACAGATCACTGAACATATTAACAATAAAAAAGAAAAGGTCTGACTGAATCAGCTCTGGCCTCCCCTGCTTTCTTTTGGTCAAATGTTACCTTCATTTCATCCATCCAGTCCATTATATAAAGCATTTCCTGGAATATCTTTTGCAATCCCAGGTTCATCTCGAGACGCTGCCTCCTGGCCCTGAGCAGTTCCAGCAAGTATTCCCAGAGCCGGATGACATTGTCCTTCCTCGCTGTGATGCGCTTGATGTCATGGTAGTTCTCGGCTTCCAGCTCCCTGGCCACGGCCACCACAGCCTGGACTCGTTCTTCATAAGCAGCGATGTCTGTTTCAATGGCCTCATGTTTTTTGGTGGCAGCCTCAACTGCAGGAAGGTCAAATCCAAAGTTGTCCTATAGAGAGATGGAACACAAAGAAATATAAAGAAACCTAAGCCACTGAACAGGGGGTTGGAGGAGGAGCACGACACAGTCCCTAAGCTGACGCTGCCACTGGTTTCTCACTGCCCTCGGACCCTTACAAACTTCTCATTGAGTTCAGATGTGTTCCTAACAGTACATAAGTAACTTCTCGCTTTACAGAGGGCCTGCCATCTGACTTAAGAGACTGAAGCACGTAGGACTTTGTCAAGCCCAGGGAAAGTAAATTACTCTTGTATTTCATGACTGGTGTCATGCCTTGAGAGAATGGTAGGTCAAATGCTGAGGAAAAAGAACGAGAGGAACTTTTAAAGCTTACATGAATGTGAACAATTCAGTCACAGGCTCTGAACAAACTGCTCGAGCTCCTTCCAAGTCTATGACAAGTTAGCCAAACAGACAAGAAGTGTATCAGAAACTTTAAACATCCTCTGTGCAAACGGAAGCGATGGCTGGTGGGCAACTGCACAATACTGGATGTTGTTAGGTGCTGTCCTGAGTGAGCTCCAGGGCCTCTTAGAGAGGGCTAGTGTTGCTTGGTTACCTCAGAAAAGCTTGCTTTAGTAATTTACACAGAACCTGGGACACAAGACGCTGGTTTTCGCTCAGCCACGTCTCCCTCATAGCTGCCTTGCGATCGAATCTGCGGGCAAGTTGTTCCAGTTTTTCCTGCCGTATGAGCTCGTTCCGCAGAGCCAGTTCTCGCTCGTGTTCTGCTTTTTCCAGTCTTTCCCAGGCCTGCAGCAGTTAAAAAAAAAAAAAAAAGGCATGGTTTCGTGCAACATTCAAGTAGCTGTCCAAAGAATCACAGGACTTGAAAGGGAAACCCCATTTCCACCCTTGAGAAAAAGATGTTTTTCTCCCTCAGCGTAGTCTCATGGGAACACACTCTTCTGTGCAAAGATCCTGCCAATAGCTGGGAAACAAACTCAGAATAAGGAGCAACATCTTCTAGGTAGCTCTCATCGTGTAAAATAAATTAGGGATCTCTAATTCACTCCACCCAAAGCCATATTTTAAAAAATTCACACGCCTGAATTTTTCTTTCAAAATCCTGACTGTTCACATTAAATTAATTCCCGAAAATGTCTTAATGTTTTTTTTTTTTTTTTTAAAATACAATCATTGAATGCTCAAAGGATTCTGGGTGTAAATGAACAGTTCCACATTTTTTTCTAATTTTCATTTGGAAATAATACCCACAGTACAAATCTGTAGTTGTAGGCATGCAAGGCACAGCAATGGAAACAACCTTTCTTCTTCTCTGACGGAGAGAAACAACATCTATGTCCACAACCCGCAGACATTCCAAGCATGTGGAATCAAATTTCTAGTTCCTCTCTATGCAACAGGAAGACTTTTGAGTTGAGTGCTTCACATAAATGAGGACAAAGCCAAGTATCTGGGTAACAAGTTAAACTGTGAGTCAAGGTTGTTGACAAAGGCTTAACACTGCCTGCCAAGCTCCAGCGGCCTGACCTATTCCAGCTCTTTGCTGGACCTTCCACTAGTCCCTGCCATTTAGGGGGTGGGGGTGGGGGTGGGGGTGGGGGCTGCTGTGGGAGGGACCCTGGCATTTCTCTGATCAGGCAGAGAGACACAGCCTGTTGGATGGGGAGCAGCACATGCGCACACAGTCCAGCTTTACCTTGTTGATATCAGAGATGAGCTTCCCTTCCCGGGGCATGTAGACCTTCTGATTATTAGCTCTCATCTTGCTCTGAATTGTGAAAAGCAGCACTTCCAAATTCCCCTTCTCAGTAAACCTGAGCAAAGACAACCAGCCATAATCATTACTATACTTTTTTACTGCAAGACCAAAATTTCATTTACTAGAGAAAAACATACTTCACATAGTCATGAAATTTTAAAATCCTTTTCTGTACACTGGGACAACAGCAGGCTAGTCAATGGGTCTTTATGGACCTGGGAACTGCAGCATTGCTTTGTGGCTGCTTCTTGTTGCTAGGATTGATGTTTGAGAATATCAAGGGAACAAAGTCTTCTTATTAGTAACTTCAACCAAAGTTTAAACCTTATACTCTAAACCAGTGGTTCTCAACCTGTAGGTCACGACCCTCTTGGAGGGGGTGTTGAAAAACCTTTTCACAGGGATCACATATCAGATATCCTGCACATTAGATATTAATATTATGATTCATAGGAGTAGCAAGGTTACAGTTATGAAGTAGCAATGAAAATAGTTTTATGGCTGAGGGGTCCCCATAACATGAGGACTTGTATTCAAAAGGGTTTCAGCATTAGGAAGGATGAAACTGCTCTGGACAATAAATTCAGAGAGCTGGATGAACAAGTCAGCAAATATCTAACCTAAATTTTCAGTGGACTTCATGGACCTCCCTCACCAAAGAATTTACAACTAAATTTTCACAAGAAATGTGAACTTACTTTGGAAGTTTAGTGAACAAGAAATAAAAGTCCATAATCCTTACTTAATAATTATATTAAAATACTAAACTCAAAAATTGTATGCAGGGGGTTGGAGAGATGGTTTAAGGTAGCACTCACTGTGCAAGTGTAAGGAGTACAGTTAGATCTGCAGCACCTGCATTAAAGCTGGTACAACTAATCTGGTGGTAGCGGGAACTAATCTGGTGATAGCGGGAGGATCACTGCTACCATCGCTTCAGGTGTGTTACGAGAGCCTGTCTCACGTGAATAAGGACGCCAGACACTCTCTCCTGGCCTCTGAGCATGCACACAATTGTGCATTTCCAAACATACACAGGTGCATACATCCCATACATTTGAGAAAAGAAAAAAAAATTAACGTTTTTAGGTAGCAAAACTCAATCTCAACTGATATGCAATCTCAACTGTCTTTACGTAACATAATACTTGTGTCAGCACATGCTCGACTACAGGATATTTTACTGGATCTGTCCAGGGACTTATATACTATGTATCAATATATACCCTAGCTTTTCTTTTTTTTTCCTTTGAGGCATGATCCTGCTATGTAGTCCCAAGTAACCCCGAACTCAGGATCTTCCTGAAGTTCCCCAAGTGTTGCAATTACAGGTGTGTGCTACCACACCTGGCTTCACTGAGTTGCTTTTCTAAAATCTACAAAGCTTTGCATGCAAGGGTTTTGAGAAGGAACTGAGGCGTTATTCTTTCAGTTCACACATATCCTGAGTGTCAGTGGTACAGTCTACTAGATAGAGCTCAGAGGAAACATGATGTGTAAGAAGTCTCAGCAACTATAAATCAGGCAAGGAGAAAAACAGGCTACCAGGAGGGACACTGAGTTAACAGGTGTCTCTGGGCTACTACATGTCTGCCCCCACACTAATGACAACACATTACACTCTGCTTCTTACTTAGGTGGTTTCTCCACTGTGCGGTACGTGTTAAATGCCTGAAGCTGCTGCTGGACCCCGACCAGTGAATTAGCAAATTTGCGGTTGTTTAGGATGATGATCGTTTGTTCAATCCACTCCAGAAGGTCAGAAGCAAGTGACTCGTACTTCTCAATCATTTTCTCTGTTTCTATAGCATTATCAAGCACCTGAAATGAAGGGTTGGAAAACCAATACCCAGGTGTCACTAGTCAAGGAACAAATGCTGCAAACATTTCCATGTGACACCCCGCCCCCGACACACACACACGCACACACACACATGATTAATGGCCAGCTTTCTTGCAGTTCTGTTCTTTGACAGGGCATTTTAACTTAAGTGCAAAAAGGCATGTAGTCTAGGCCTATTACCTGTGAGCAGTGGCAGCCTAACTCAACTGGAACTGGTTCTGAAGCCACCCAACCCCCAGGGAAAGACTATAATGATTTCTGTAACTCTCACACAAGCAAAGAGATCTCTGAATTGGGGTGCAGGGGGATGGGGTGGGGGGAGGGAGGAGGCGGGAAACAAAACAAACAAAAATGAGCGGGCAAATTCTGCCTACATGAGACTAGAAAGACCTATGACTAAGGCTTTTTTAAAATCATGGTCTGTGGGATTTCCTGACCAGGTGAAGGCAATTTAGATTTTCAACAGTGGATTTCCTGTGAAGGCTAACAGGAGGTTTGTGTCTGAAATCCCTCCTCATTCCTTTCCAGAGATTCCCACCATCACTCTGCTTCTTGTTACCTTTGGGAAGACAAGGGTTCTACTACGATTAAGTATTGTTTGCTGCTGGCAAAAGTGGAGTCCACAGAAGAACAAGGGCTCAGAAGCAGCACAGGAGGTGCGTTCTGATGTGTGCAAGAAGCTCACCTTTCCAATGCGCTTTCCTTCAACAGCCAAGGCCTTCATCTTGGAGAAGTAGTGGTAGTACGTCACCACGTATGTGATGATAGACTTCTCATCAGGGTGGTCCACACTGATATCTGTAACCAGAGGGCTTCGCTCAGTGCTAAGCATCATGCACCACCGGGGCAGCAAAAGCAGCTACAGCACATGTCCAGGACATCTTAACCATCCAGCAGCGTCTTAGTCTTTGAAAATTCTGCCATCACATAGTTAATAGCCCAACGGGAAGGCAGCACAGCACAGATTCATTTAGCACATGAATATTCACAGATGCCTTCTGCAGAAGGTTGGTTTGTTTCCTCACCTTACTCTCAACCCCTAACACCAAGCACTGGCTGTGGTTAGACACCACATCGCAGCCCACGGCACACTCATGTCTGGACAACTTTGCCTCCTTTTACCGGAATCCAGGTAGTGACAGTCTTTAACCTCCTGTTCACATAAAAACCCTTGAAACAGTGGCTTCCTCACTGGGCTTCCCCGTTGCCCCACTCACTTATCCCAGGCCAACCCTCAGCAGCATGGCCCGAAATGCCCCAGTGCGAGCACAGTTCCGTTAGTTCCACACCTTTACTACTGGCTCAAAAGGAGTAGCTCAAGAGCTACAACCCCAATACAGGCATTTCTCATTCCCACAGTTAAATTCCTTTCTTCTTCCTGCCTTGGGACTCTGTATAAATGGATACACAGTCATTTTCTGAAAGACATGATTTACTAATGTTTTTGCTTATAATCCTTAATTCTAAGGGGTTAAGGATCTATTATAGGTTTCTTACACCACTCCACTTTCCAAATTCCTGAAGGTAGAGGGTCAGCATGTACTCAGTGAAGCAAAGAAATGAAAATGAGAACCGGGCGGTGGTGGCGCACGCCTGTAATCCCAGCACTTGGGAGGCAGAGGCAGGCGGATTTCTGAGTTCGAGGCCAGCCTGGTCTACAGAGTGAGTCTAGGACAGCCAGGGCTACACAGAGAAACCCTGTCTCAAAAAAACAAACAAACAAACAAAAAAACCCCCAAAAAAACCCAACCAAACAAACAAACAAACAAAAGAAATGAAAATGAGGTGTCCTGGGAGTGGGTGGGAATGTTCAGAGAAACATTCAATCTGGGACAGATTAAAAATAACACACACACAAGTTTCCTATCTGTTAGGTTCTTTTTTCAATACACATTATACACACAACTTTATTTCTATTTTGTAAATAGTTCAGTGTGGAGAAAAACAGTTTCTTTAATTTTAAACACGAAAACTCTAGGGCAGAGCAGATGAAATACACCCAGCCCCACTTGTTATCAAAATACCAACAGGACTAAGAGCCAAGCTGTAGTTGGTTTTGCTAGTGTACAGTCCTGGGTCTCCTCATCTCCACCAATGTCCATAATATGGAGTTTGAGGAGAGAGAGACAGACAGACAGAGAGTGCCGCATCTAATTTAGCAAACACAAAATATTGATATATCTGGAGAATGGAAGGTAAAAATTTCCAAGTTAATCTATGAGTACATTTCAACTGATATCCTTTGGAATACTGGACAACTAGTGATCAAGGTTAAAACCATAGGAAACAAGACTTTAAATGCTATTTTTAGCTCCAGTCTTGTAATATCAGTCTCCCTTTTATAGTCACTGAAGATCAGAAAGACTAATGAATTTGTGTTAATAAAAAGTCTGTGTTAGGAGAAGGGGAATGAGGTTTGCTGTAAAAACACAAAGGACTAGACCTAAGGAAAACTGCACACAGTGAGGAAGGAGTCAATTAAACATGAAGACTGATCATAGCTCAAGGAATTTTAGCATTCTTTTTACATCAAGAAATCACTTAATGGGTTAGCCTGAGATAATTTTATCTTGGCTTTGTATAGTCTTATGCACTAGAGAACAGCAAGAAACTAGCTTGTCAGCCACATGGCCTCAAGATGCCCTTGGGGAGTTCAACTTTTCTCTTCTAGATTTATAAGAACTTTAAACTTTCACACACACATTTTTTGTCTCTAATATTTGCTTACAGCTGAGAGGATCTGTAAGCCTCTAGCATTACAAACTAATCCCTTTATAATTTAAATAGTTCTCAAAATTAGAAAAAGTTCTTCTGAAATCCCATATTGTAATGGGACCTAGAAATGAGGATTTTTATAGGCTGTCCCAGCGAGGGTAGCTTGGTTATCTGAAGACAAGCTTTGGCTACTGCAAGGACCCAGATCCTAGCAATCAGCTCCACACAGATGAGATGAAGTCTAGCTTAAGAAAACTGTGTCTCCGTCTCATCCACTCACGTACTGTACTCTCCTTTATTTAAGCTCCAGCATTCTAAGAACGCACTTGTTCTCAATTCACCGTCAGCATACACATCCTCAGGGCCATCAGTGAACAGCATCCGCTGAGAGCGCACACTAGGCTTTCTCAGTAGCACAGGTGCCGAGACCCTCCAGTGACACCCACTGCCTACTTCCAGCCTGCAGAGGAAGACCACCCTCTTCCTTTACACCACTCCCAGAGTCCTTCAATCCTCAAATGCCTGCTTTTCTGGATTTTTTTTACCTTTGTATCCTCTCTCTAACATCCATCTTCAAAGCCTGGCCAAACATAACTCATTCTATAAATACTCAACTGTTGCCATAACTGGTATTTTAAATTATGCTTCTACCTTTTCTTCTGATAATTCTCAAGGCATGCTGCACACACAGAGCACAGCAACACAAAGACTTTATATTACCCTTCTGATGCGAGAGACGCTCTCGCCCCAGTCCTTACCTTCAGGGTCTAACAGTTTAGTGAGGCCGAGGTGCTGCTCTGCCAGGTTAAATGCATTCTGCAGATTGTAGTGTGCATTAGATTTCTTCAGTTTATCAAAATCTATCAGGTCAGGCCTATAAAGAATGACAGCAGAACATAAGAAACATTACCCCTTAGAAACAAATCAAGTGTCTAATGAGACATAATTACTCCAGAGAATGTTAAAATTATGACTTAGTGGAGTAAAATTACAGTATTATACACTCATCAAACAGCGATACATGTTTTCTGAATAATGAACTCACGTTTTCCCTCCTATGAATGCAGGGATTCCCGCTATGGCACAGTATCTAACCCACAGAGAGGAGCTACTCATCCCCCACTCATCCCGATCTGCCGCGGAAGATGGTCTGACAGCCTTCTACCATAACCAGACTTCTCCAGACTTACCGGTGTTTGTGTATCAGGGCATTGAAGGCCATGCCATCCCTCCAGCTAGTGGTGAAATTGTGAATGTTGACATTGGGGTACCTGTCAAAGACCAAGCACAAAAGCAAAAACAACAATTACCAAATAAAGGGTTATGCCTTTGCTAAATGTTTAAAAAAAAAAAAAAAAAAAAAAAAGCAAGCCTGTGTTCACTGTAAACTCAAGGTCATATCTCAATAATGACAATTATGTCTGAGCATACGTCCCCTTAAAAATTGGGTTGCTGTGAAATAAAATAAAATAGATAGTTGTATTTCTTTACAACTGCTTGGTAACTCAATTCGTAAGATGTGAACTGTGTTCCAAATTTTAAAACAGTATCTTTCTTTACTCAGGAAAAAGTGACCGTCACCCAGCAGCCTTGTCCCCTGTGGCTTCGCGTCCCCGCTGCCAGGGCTTCAGGGCCAGTTCTACTGGGATCTGAATTCATACACAACTGAGACAAAGGTGGCTGTGAGTGCCCGGCATGGGATTTTACTCGGCTCTCTATTTTACATATGGTACTTAACTGGATAGATGATTTATAAAGGAAGAATATTCCTGTTTCAAACTGGCCTCTAAGGAGTCGGCTATTTTATACCACATTAATCACTAATAACTTTGCTATCAGTGGTCGCACAAAGGTTCAGACATGCTCTTGCCTACTTCATCGACTACAACAATGATTCTCAACCTGTGGGTCACAGCCCCTTCGAAAGCTGCACGTCAGATAGCCAGTGTATCACTTACATCACTTATTACAGTTATGACGTTGCAACAAAAAATTATTTTATGGTTGGGGGTCACTACGGCACAAGGAAGTGCATTACAGATCACGGCATTACAGCTGAGAACCACAGGGCTATAAGCTCTCTATAGTTCCCATGCGTAACATTCACTGCTTACACCTACGAATAAGGCAGACATTTTTTTTTTTGGAAATTTTCACATTCAGCTATCTGACTAGGTTATGGTTTATGGTTATCAAGAGGGTACCTGTGGGAGTGTGTTCTCTCCTTCCACCATCTGGGTTCCTAGGATCTAACTCAGATCATTAGGCTCGATGCCAAGTGCTTTATAGCAAGTATCCTTAACCTGCTGAGCCATCTCACCAGCCCCAAGGTAAGGTAGTTTTCAGAGTAACTCAGTAATTGACCTGATTCAGAATCAAGGACTCTGAAATAATTTCATCAGCACTTTATAGGATTTAAAAAAAATACGTATTTTATTCAATTTTATTTATGTATACGTGTGTTTTGTGTGAGTTTATGAGCACCGTGTGCACGCAGGGGCCCACAGAGTCCTGGGGGAGCAGGAGTGCCAGCAGTTGTGAGCTGCCAGTGGTGGGTGCTGACACAGAACCTGGAGCCACCAGGGAAGCAGTGGGTGCTGCCAACTTCTGAGCCATCTTTCCAGCCTCACATGACATGTTCAGTATTAGCTGAATTCACACAATGTCAACACGCAACAATAAGTTGCAGTTGTGCAAAAGTATCTCCAAACTGGGTTTCAGTGAAAGAAAGAAAAGAAAACCAGGGCAGGATTACATAATAACGGCTTCTCAGTTTGCTGTGTGAAGCTCTAAGTGGCAGAAATTAAAAGGAGAAAACTCCCAAATGTATTTAAAAAATACGTGGGTTTGCTTCTTACAAATGCTCCAAGCATTTTATAATTGAAGATCTAATGGTCCGTGGTGCTTTCCAACACTGACAGTGCAGCTGACTAAGGAGCGAAGAGAAGTTCTAAGTATAAATGGCAACCCTTTCCACTCTGACAGCCAGCTCTGAAATGCCACACACCAACTGTTTATGTGGGAACAAGACATCTCAGCGGAAGCTGTGCGAGGACACCTGTCAACACCGTCACAGTGATGCCCGCAGTGGGGACGCCCGGTGCCCCTGTGTGCCCTGGGGATGACTCATGTCCTTCCAGTGCACACTTACCCAGCTGTCTTCATCTGGCACCACAGCAGCAAGGCATCCTTAGCAGACTTTTTCTCTTTGTTATCTTCAGTCTCCACACTGATATCCTGGATCTAAAGTTTAAGAAGATATATTAGGCAAATACCCAACTGATCTATCTGCCCGAGAGCCACTGAAAAACAGGTTTGCATTTATATGAAACAGATCAAAGTCTGGTCTTGTACACATTATCTGCTCTACACGTCAGTAAGAACTGTCAGGTTCACCTCAGATCCTCCAGAACTAGGTTTCCTATTCTCCACACAAAGCCAGAGAGATGACTGGCTCCATCTGTGCCTCCATAGCACCTATTAAGAGGCCATGTATGCCCCCCCCACCCCAGGGCCCATTTTTGAAACTACAATAGTGGGTGATTTCTCATAGAAACCAGAAAAGTATTTTGCTGAGGGTGAGGTGTGCATCATTTCCTATAAGATAGACAGAACCTGTTTAAAAAAAAATGCTACGCTTCCACATTCTCTATCTTGTAAGTTCACAAGTTCAACATTAGACATTGTGATGGTTTAAATATGCTTGACCCTGGGAGTGGCACTATTGGGAGGTGTGGCCTTGGAGTAGGTATGTCCCTGTGGGCGTGGGCTTTAAGACCCTCTTCATAGCTACCTGGAAGCCAGTATCTGCTAGCAGCCTTCAGATGAATATGTAGAACTCTCAGCTCTTCTTACACTATGCCTGCCCAGATGCTGCCATGTTCCTGCCTTGATGATAATAGACCGAACCTCTGAACCTGTAAGCCAGCCCCAATTAAATGTTGGCCTTATAAAAGTAGCCCTGGTCATGGTGTCTGCTCCCTCCCCTCCCTCCCTCCCTCCCTCTTCTCTGTGTATGTGTATCTGTGTGTAACAGCATGTGTGTGTCACAGAATACTTATGGAAGAGGTCAAAGGACAACATATTTCCGGAAGTTAAGTTTCTTCCTTCCACCACATGGGAAGGCCAGCTGGGCCCTGGAGGGGTCTCTTAAGGGCTTTCCCACCTGGGCACTTCAGCGTCTCCATCTCACCGAAGGCAACAGTAGCTATCTCACAGCACTATTGTGGTTAGGTGGTTGTCTGCTCTCATCTGGCTGCTGGTGTTTTGAGATGGGATCTCATATAGCTCAAGCTGGCTTCAAGTTATGCACTGGGAAACTACCTTGAATGAGTAACTACAATCCCACTGCCCCTCTCGCCCAACAGGATTACAGGATTGTTCTACCATGCCCTCTGAAAATGTTAGTTCTTGGGATTAAGAGACACCTATCAGTTATATGATTTTAGATAAATGTTACTAACTGTAGTTTGTGCTTTTGCCCCCTTTAACTAAATTTGGGACAAGAGGTGGGAATACAAGTAATGACTCAATAAAATAAATATAGTGAAAGAAAGCGCACAAGGCCAGCTACCAACACTCCAGGCCAGGCACTGACACCAGCAGCCTTTGCTTCTTGATTCAAGAGGGGAAAGTATGTAGTATGCATTAGCAGGTTTGAAGTGAAGAAAACACAAACGACAGTCATGTTTATTCAACTCAGTTCACTCTGAGAAGTCTGAAGAAGACCGTGTACTCCAGCCCCCTGACACGGGATTCATCCTCCATCAAGGGGCCACCATCAGAACAGCCTTCCATGTTCCTATCAGTGTAGGCCACGGCAATAGATGTCAGATATCTTCAATAGTAATTCCCCACTTAGCCCCCTGAGACTCTTTGGAACTGGGCCCTAGGAATCTGAATTATTAAGATGCTTTCTCAATGGCAGCAGTGAAGGCGGATGACAAGTCTGAGTTGTTTCACTTTGTAACTCTCCCTCTCTACACAGAGGGGTCCAGAACACTGCTAACTGGAAGCCTAATCTTAGGAAGGCAACAGAGATGGAAAAGCATTAATCACAGTTAATTTTAGAGTTTGAGCAGGAAAACTAAGACAGTTAAAATTTGGCTTTTGATTTTTATTTCTCCCTCCCTTGTGTGAGATGTTTTTGGACACGAGGACTTGTGCAGGAGACAGGACTTGTGGGAGATGTGTGGAGAGTAACCGGACACCAGGGC
Organism: Apodemus sylvaticus; assembly: GCF_947179515.1. NCBI lineage: Eukaryota > Metazoa > Chordata > Mammalia > Rodentia > Muridae > Apodemus > Apodemus sylvaticus. Next base: position 105,738,898 of record NC_067482.1, read on the forward strand.
ACAAGCTTCACATTGTAATTGAAGACAAGAGCACAAAGCCTGGACTGTGACCCGGAAGTAAAGAGAGGTGCTTCTCCTGCGCCCTGACCCCAAAGCATCGCAACATGGGGGCAGCCTCGAGTGGACCCACACATGGCTCGAGGCAGCTGCACGGAGTGAGAGGCCTTCTCGTACATGCTTTTACACTGATGCTCCGTCAGTAGTCACCAGTTCACGTCCATCAAAGGCCCTTCGGCTCTTTCCTCCTAAAACTGCCCCTCTGCACCCAAAGGGGGTGAGAGGATGAAAATGGAGCCCTGTCTTATATGGGCCGCAATCTGGCAAAGCCTAGATAGCCAGGAGTACCCAGAACTAGTCACACTGCTTGACCTTTGCTACTGAAAGCCGAACAGCAGAGATCAGATGTTCAGAGGTACTCCTTAGGGACCCATGTCACCAAGTCCCATTTGACAGGAAAGCCACGTATGTCAGGGGCAGTGAAATGTAGAAGAGCACGGTAGCTCTGCCATTCTTCCGGGGTGGCATCAGCCTGGTCCCTGTGGAGCAGAAAGCTCGCATGTGGAAAGCTGGTCCACATTCTTTAGGCCAAACTCCTTACCTGGAAGCGCAGGATGATAGTCCAGATGAGGCCGAGGGTCAGCCGGTGGTTCCCATCCACAATGTCATGGGAGCCCATGTTCTCAAGATGGACTCTCTGCTCTTTCAGGAACTGAAGAGCCTTGTCGACATTCTCCAGACAGTGGATCCGCATCCGTCCCTTAGTGGGTTTAGGCTAAAAAACAGAGACCAGAGTGAAGACACTTTATCCAGAAGGGCAGAGGAGCTATGCCTGTCGTGGTTTGTCCAAACCCAAACTAAAATTTGTGTGCATTCGTTTGGTCATGGAGTCTCAGTGCTGCTGCTGCTGCCACTGCAGAGGTAAATGACACTGGTCATAAGACCTAGGACTAGAGTCAGTTCAAAGGAGAATAACACTGGCTGCATGACCCAAGGCTGAGAGTCACTACTAAAGTTTATAAGGCCTGGTGGCACAAGACTGAAATCCCAGCTACTTTGGAAATTGGGACCCTAAGTTCAAGGCGAGCATAAACAACTGACTGAGACTGTCTCAAAGTAACCACAATGAAGCAGACTGAGCACACAGCAGAGTAGTGCAGCGCTTGCTTCACATGCAAGGTCTCAGGGCCAGTATCCACCACCCACCCACCAATTCTCCTGTACTCCAGGGTGCAAGTTTTTCTAGCTTGTGTCCTATTTGCTTCAGAGAGGTCTTCTCAAATGTTTAAGGCCTAGTATGGTGCTCAGACGAATTCACGAAACAAAAAACTATTCAAGAGATAGCAATGATTTCTCCTAATTACAAGGATTCCAACAAGAGATGAGCTGCTACCTGCTGACCTAGTTGATTTCCTTTGTAAACAGAAGAGGACACAGAAGGGATTCCTGGCAAGGTGTTCTTTCAGGGAGGGAAGGAGGCTTAGGCCGTTCCCTCCCACCTCGGCCATTCCCTCCATGGAGATACAAATGAACCTTGAAAGCAACCAGGAGAGCAGATCTGAAATGCTGGACAGAGCAACAGCCCCTAGGATTTCCTCAGCCTACGGAACCACACAGATACAGAAACACACACACACACACACACACACACACACACCCCTACCTGCTGGGTCTTGATGGTCTCGGTTCCTGAGTTATAATGTCTTCAACTCAAAGACATTTAAGTCAATGGCCACTTCCAGCTAGAGATACCAACAGTTTGTAAACTCCCCAAAGCTATACACTCTCCAGGGGTACAAAGATAGTTTAGGGGTTATGAGAACTTCCTGTCAGAGTCCCAGCACTGACATGGTATCTTACAACCATCTTTATCTTCAGTTCTGAGATCCTCTTTTAGCTTCCACAGGTAACACACAGACATGATTCACATATATTCAGGCAAAAACACCCATACTCCCCCCTCCACACACACATACACACAACTTTTTTTAAAAGGAATTCCAACTAAACAGGATACCTCTGTATCTGTTGGACTGTATCTATAGTCAGTCCTCTGATAAAAGCCCTAGAACCTTCAGTACATGATACTGATGTGTCTAGCTCAGGATGAGCTTCAGAGAATGCTTTCTTCCTAGATAAACCTGCCCTTCTATCCTCTGGCTACTTAACGTGAGCCACTGTTCCTCCTGGGTCCAGCTGGGCCTCAACCACCTTAGGTTTCTGAAGCCCTCATCTGAAGACCCCCTTCCCTTTCTGTCTAGCCCCAAGGCTTTGCCTCTATTTGTCTGACACCTTAGTATATATATGGTTCCTCATTAGTTCACTCTCCACATTTATTTAAGTATGCCCCAAATTAGTGGGGGGTACAAGTTCTTCCATGGCTGATTGTTTGAAACAAAGTAAAGTTTCCCATTTACAAATAATACTTAGAAAACATGTACAAAACTGACTTAGAAATCAGTCTACAAACTCTTGTCTCAAAAAAAACAATACATAAGACAGGCATGGAGGCACAATGCCTTTAATCCCAGTACTCAGGAGACAGAGGCAGGCAGATCTCTGAGTTCGAGGCTAGCCTGGTCTACAGCGCAAGACTACACAGAAACACTGTCTAGAACAAAAAAAGAAAGAAAAAACAATTTTTATTTTCGGTTACTATCACTTAACAAAGGCCATGGAAGAAAAGGAAAGGAAAAAAAAGAAAAGGAAAGAAAAGTAAAACAAAAACAAAATTCATTCTAAACAATTCAATGTGGGATTTAAGGCTTAATTCTCATGGTAAATCTTACTTTCTCCACGCAAACTCAAGCTGTTCTGGAATTAATAGTTGCAAAACCAATATAAAAAAACAAAACAAAACAAAATACTTAAATTGTGCGTGTGTGTGTGTGTGTGTGTGTGTGTGTGTGTGAGTGTGCGTGTGTGTGTGTGTCTGTACTTGTCTTCTAAGAGACTGATTAATAGAGTAAGACAACAAAAATAAAGGCAAAATCAGTAAACAGCAGGCAATCGAGCCTAACGATATCTTTGATTGAAAACAGCAGGCACTGGAGAAGACCCAAGCCTCTGGAAAGATTTACCTCAGTCAGAGGGGACTTACTTCTGGCAGCAGCAAGGCAGAAAACTGGCTATCTTCCCTAAAATTGTTCTTTGTCACAGAGGCATGGAAGGGTTGCAACCACAGGCAAGCTCTGACCTTGGTTATGACCTTTAGCATAACTTCACTGTTGACATTTCGCTAGGTCCCTCTCTCCAAATGCTGACTATATGGAGGGTAAAACGCCCACTTTGGTCCCCATCTCATGTGTCCTTGAGATCAAGTCAGTTAACAGGGTCAGGCACAGGTTCTGTGTTCACACTTTTTCCTGCCAAGATGATGCTAGAGTATAGGATAGTCTATATTTTTAATAAAATTGTGACACACAACCTTCATGAAGAGTTATGATCTGCAGTGATTTCAGAACAAGGCACTGGGATGGAATGGTTTTATTTCTCATTAACTGATTCCCAACCAACAATAGTCTGATTGCTCTGCGACCACACAGCTGACATGAGGGTATAGAAGAATACTTTTGGATATTGGGCCAACCCTGCAGGTGGGAATTCCTCTTCTCAAGAGCAGATCACGTTCCATGGCAAGGCTGCCTGAAGCCCCTGAAATGTATCTAGTTCATTTTGTGAGGCTAAATCCAGATCATGTTCAGGATCACTAAAACTAACTCCCTGCTTTTCAGGTTCACTAAGTAAAAACACGTGCATATAGAACTTCCCCTCTGTAAAAGAACCTGAAACTTCATTAATAAAGTAAACATGAAAATTCTAGTCCCTCAAACATTTATCTACTATCCTCTGCTGAGCTAGTGAGAAGGGCTAAGGACTACCATACTAGTAACTGGCACAGGGCAGCAGACAGACTGCAGGCGTCTGTTTCTCCAGGGTTTGGAGGGAAGGTGCAGAAAACCAGAACAGACGGAATGTCTGACTGCAGAGTAAACTAGGACATTAGCTAACACAGGAAGCTTTGGAATCTGAATATGCAGGAATCCTTTTGGGGCTCACTGAATCTTCCAGAATCCCATACACCAAATAGAGAGCATGCTCAAGTCAGTAGGAGCTTTATCTCACTAGAACATGAACAATTAGACTGTCTACTGTATAACCAAAGATGGCTGATAGAAATAAATCATAGAAGAAAGCAAAATTCTCTGACACTGACTACCTGAGAGGGTGGAGGTAACAGGTGTCTTCCATTCTCTATCCCTAGTCTCCTAGGTTTCTCAGTCACTGAAAAACTGGGGGGGGGGGGGGGGGGAGAGGGAGAGAGAGAGAGAGAGAATGGATGCATATGTGTGGTGTAAACAGAGATGGGTATAGTGGTACACACTGTAATCTCTGCTCTTGGAAACTGGGGTAGGAGGATTGTTATGACCTCTAAGCCTGCTTGGGCAATAACAGAAGACCCTGTCTCATAAAACTAAAATGGGTGGTGGTGGTGCACGCCTTTAGTCCCAGCACTCTGGAGGCAGAGGCAGGTGGAGCTCTGAGTTCAAGGACAATCTGATCTAAAGTGTGAGTCCAGGACAGCCAAGGTTATACAGAGAAGCCTTGTCTTGAAAAAAAAAAAAAAACAAACACACAACCTGCCCCCCCCCCACCTTCCTGCTTCTTTTGCAAATAGCTCAGTGGTTTTTTCCACTTAGATAAAGGCAGATGAGGCCCCAGTCATGAATTATATGGACATTGTCAGAACCATCTGTCTGTCTTCATGAGCTCTGGGCAAACATTTTACTTCCCAGGGCCTAAAAGACTGGACAGTACTAGAAAAAAAATTAAGCGTTCAAGCCAATCCCTATCTGTGTGACCTTTTATCATTTTGTCAAAGCTACAATTCAAAGCATAAAAAAAGTAAACAAATCTACAAGGTTAAAAAATTAAAACATAAACAAATCTACAAGGTTAAATAAAGAGGGAGGAAAAGACTTGACAGATGGGAAAAAGAAAAGTTTAGTCATAAAGATTACTTTCTGTAAGATGTATATCACAATAATTCTAGTATAGGTTCTAAAACAAGTCTCCCTGAAGAAATCAATAGACAGCTGTTTGGCTTCATCCCAGCGTGGAACCACCACCCCACAGAAGCACCACGGTCCTGAAGCCATCTGCACAGGGCTCACTGATCTAGAAGACCCGTCCTGAAGCCATCTGCACAGGGCTCACTGATCTAGAAGACTGGGGTGGTGAGGCCTGTATTCTGGGAGTGCAAAGCATGACAAAGCAAGCCAAAAACACTCTGCAAAGACAAGGCTTGACTATCTTCTGAAGGCAAGGGAAAAAAGTACTGCCTCCATTTCTGATGTTTAGAGCTGCGGTTCTGTTCATAGACTCCTAAGAGAGGGCAACAGTCAGAGGTGTGCACACAGATCCACAGAGGCTCTGCGGTGGCCGTCAGGTTAGATAGAGGCCCTGCTGACGGCCCCGCCAGCCACTGGCGTGTCCCTGGGATGTCAGTACACAGTTGGAGCTCTGTCCCAGGCTTCAGCTTGGCTCAGGTGCAGCTCCACATATGCAACCTCATGTGCTCCGGGTGGAAAACAGGGCATATATTTTCAAGCCAAGGCAAGCCAAAACCTGCTGGGCCCGTCACGGGGAGTGGCAGGCTCCTCTGGCTTAGGCATACACACAAACGTCACAGACATACAGTTTTCACTGCAAGCTAACAGTTTCTCTGCCCAGAAGAGCAGGGTAAATTTATCAGATGCTCTGTTCCCAAGGAGATGACAAAACATAAGTCACCATCACCCTCTCCCGCCCCAAACAAAAGAAAAGCAGAAAATAAAAAGTAAAACTGGCAGAGGCCACTGGACTCAGTCTTGCCACCTTGAGATGGCAGCTCAGATTTTTCCAAAGAATCATCAGTAAGACATAAATTTAGAGCTCCATCCATGGTCTCATGTAAGTGGCAGATTCATCTCAGAGCCAGCATCCAGGCCTGGCCCTTCCATTGCTGGCACTGTACCTTAATAGAACCATAAAGTAGGATCTTCCCTACAAAATACACAGGCATCTCAGAAAGGAAGCTACATTACCACACCCTCAGAGCCTGGTGTTTTAATGCCATCACCCAGAATCAATGTGTCTGCATCACTCTGTTCTGTCCAGAAAACGTTCTTAATTGCAGACTTCATCAAGAGACAAGCCCACACTGGTTACGGGCGCTCACCAGCCTCTCTCCAGAGAGCACCTCCAGCAGCTTGATGAGCATCCGTCCATCTCGAAGGTCGGCGTACAGATCTGTGATGCGGCACGACACGCGGGCAAGGTGGGAGTTGACCCATTTGGTGAAGGTCTTCTTCTGTACGGCTTCACGCTCATCTGTAAGCAGAGGAGAACGCGCTTTACCACCAACCTAGCACTGGCGACAGCACTGGCGACAGCAGGTACATGCCAGCAAAGCCCCACAGCCCACATAGCAGGAGTGCATCGGCACAACTAAACTCCAACAAAACCCCTACGTAGCTCTCCACTGCCTGGGAATGCTGGGATTCGGACAACCTTTGTGCACGCACGTCACCTCCCAGGCTTACAACCAGCAGAATCCAGCAGGTGGTGGCATGGGCTGTGAGGGAAGTGAGCCACGCTGCACACTACGGCCCAGGCAGAGATTCGAGGCAGCAGGAAACTGCTTCCTTTGGGTTCAAAAAGCTAAGGTAACACCTGGCAAGGTAAGTTTACTTCTGACCATGAATTAATGCCAGGGGTCTTCAGAGATTCAGGCACGTGTGCTCTGGACAACAGAGGAAACAGGCAACCGAGTAGTGAAGATACCTGTCCAGTCAATTTAGGGGACCCTCAGAGCCCAGTGTTTCTGCCTTTAGTGTCCTCATCTACAAATTAAGCATACAATGATCATATCCAGATGTGTAACTACTCACTGAAAATTCAAGTAATCCAGAAAGCAGTATTTAAAATTTCAAGTCTTAGTGAACCAGGTTTTGTCCAACTCAAATCTTAAAACTCTCAACACTAAATCCTAAAACTGGCCATCTGAATCACACACAAATAGGCTCCCAAACTCTTTGTTTCTGCAGGATGTTGGGAATGAGGTTGCTGAAGACTTGCAAGAGGCACTCAGAGTGTACCCTGGAGCCCCATTCCCGGCTGTCGGTGACATACCCTACCCCACTGCTGGCACCTGGTTCTAATGCTTTGTCTTATTTCCGCTGCCAAAAGCCTCACTTATAAAAACCTGAGGGTCCCTGCCTCGAGCTGGCTTTGACTGGTAATAAAGCGCTGCTGCACAGCCAATGGCAGGGCAGGGACATGGGGTGGGACTTTTAGACTGCACAGTTAAGGGGCTGAGGGAGGAAGAGAGAGAATGGCCTCGCAAGGAAAACAGACTTACAGGCCTGCTGCCATACAAGGATGGGGAAAGTCGCCTTCCCCAAGTGTGTCTGGAGTAACAAACATGAAATATAGATTTTAAAAGATGCCAACTCAGGAATACCAGAGATGGGGTATGTGCTAGCTGTGGGGGACTTTAGAAGTGCCCAGCCACTGAACTAGTCCAGGCATGTCAAAACTAGCCCTAGCCGGCATGTGTCTTTCATTTGTGAACCCAGAGAGCTCTTCAGCAGGTGCAGTGCTTGAGCAGCAGGGAACCAAAGCAGTCACTGCTATGCATGGTGACCAATGTAGGGCTCGAACCCACAACCCTGAGCTTAGGAGTAGCATGCTTTACTGACTGGGTAACTGGGCCCCTTTGAGCAGAAGCCCTACTATTAGTAAAACTTTCCTTATGGATGCTTACAGCATACGACTTGACGGAATAAGCAGAGAACACAACTGCTGTACTGAAAAAAAAAAAAAAAACAACACCCCACCAGATAGTATGTAAAACTCCTACTGATGGCTGTATGGTCAGTGGGTACTGGGTTCCTAGACTGGACAGGGGAACAGTCAACAGTCTAGTATTTGGACAGCTGTGCTGAAGCTTCTACTGTTGTATTCCAAGCCAAGCACCTGCCAGGACTCCTGGGCCTCCTGCTGCAGGCAGCCAGTCTCTGAGGTCCAGTCTTTCCCTAAAGCCTATGCATCCAAAAGAGGGCCTTTCTTCCAGGACTAATCAAACCGGGCTGTGGTGGCGCACGCCTTTAATCCCAGCACTCAACAGGAGGCAGAGGCAGGTGGATTTCTGAGTTCAAGGCCAGCCTGGTCTACAGAGTGAGTTCCAGGACAGCCAGAGCTACACAGAGAAACCCTGTCTCGAAAAAGCAAAGCATAAGAGGACTTATGGGACATATGGGGGGGGGGGTGTGCTGGGAAAGGGGAAAGCTTTTGGAATGTAAACAAAGAATATAGAAAATAAATAAAAAAAGAAAAGGCAAAGCAAAACAAAACAAAACAAAACAAAAAGAAAAAGAAAGGACTAATCAGAAACAAAGGACCAGAAAGACTGGCGCTGAGGGAAGGAAGACAAGGCACAGCAAAAGGAGCTAGCTGTGCCAGTGACCCGAGAGAGGCCGAGATCACACGGTGAACCATCTTAACAGTCACCATCAGGAATGGCAACTTTACCACTACAGTGGCAAGTGCAGTTTTTGTAGTTGTTTGCCTAGAGCTTGGCTGTTTTGAAAGATTAGATCAAACCACATCAAGAGAATATCAAGCTAGGGATATTTTCTAGACTGTACCTAGAAGACTAATAATTCCTAATTCAAATATATTTAGGTCTAATTCCTGTAAAATTAAAATTTCTTGTATATGCTGCAAGGAGCTGAAAATGTCCTTATCCTGATGGATATCCTAGGCTATTTGAAGGTTTGGGGTTCAAAGTCACTACCACACCCAATCTATGAAGAGAAGATCATCAAAATAGAAATCTGCTTAGGTTAAAATATTTCTCAATAAACTAAAGTGTAAAGTATGCTCCACAGCCACCACCGTCCCTGTGGGGTAACTCCCACATTAAAGAAACTCTGGTAGCAGCGTCTCTCACTTCAGGAGGAGCAGAAGCCCTGCCCCAGAGTTAGAGCTCAATCCCACGCCATGTCCTCCATGAAGAGGCAGAGGCAAGGGTGGGAGCAGAGAAACTGAGCTCGAATAAACCACACCCAGATCTGTGTAAGAGGCTCCCCAGAGCCGCAGTGTACCTCAGAAGCTCTAGAACGGGGGAGGGAAAGAAATTAAGAAGTAAAAAGAATGAGAGGTTTAGTTCTTCCTGTCTGTGCCTCTCCTCGAGTTTCAAGTTGAGGAAGAGTACTTAAAAAAACAGACTCTAAGGCGGCCCCCACCGCACTGAGAAAGGCAAGATGCTGTCCAAGGACAGGACATGGACCGTATGCCCTTCGGAGGAAGGGCAGAAACAAAGCCAGGCCAGCCGACTGCGTCATCCTACATCGAGTGAGCAGAACCACACACTTCGGAAGCAGGAGAGGGGGTGGGGTGGGAGTCTACCTCTTGGCCCAGTTAAGGAGGAGGGAACTGTCCCTGGAGACCCAACCCTTTGTTCCACCCTTCCCGGGAAGGGGAATGACCTCATGCCTGTACTCCCTCTACCGCCATCCCAGAGAGGCTAGAGGAGATAAGCCAGACGCCTGCAGGGGAGCAGGCAGGGGAGCAGAAGGCTGCTGGCGGAGACAATGGACGGCAATCCAGAGGGTTCCAAGCGCAAGCTGCTGTAGCTGGCCAGGCCACAGGAAGGCAGTGGGTGGACAGGAAGCAGCAGCACTGTCCAGTCCTACAAACTGAGGAGACCACAGCGAGAAGAGTGAGGAGGCCCTGCACACGCCACACTGACCTGGTTTTTTAGACCAGAGGCCGACTATGGTCCATGGAGAACATTAAGCAGTGCTTATCAACAGTTTTGAGAGTGGTGACTGAAGGACAGGTGCTACTAGCAGCTAGAGTGCAGAGGCCAGGTACACTACTCAATACTCTGCACAGGACAGCCTCGATAACAAAGAATCATCCAGGTCAGGGCTGAGAAATCCAGTTTAAGGGTCCTGGGCGTTTATCAGTGACAGTAGGAACTCAAGTGTATCAGACTGTGTGAGCCAGAAAAGAACTCTTGAACTTAGGGTGTTGTTCAGGCATCTTTCTCTCTGGGTACAGCAGAGCCTATGAGTCTGACAGTTTACTAGCAGAGAGGGCTGCCTGCAGGCACGCTCATTCCACAGGAAGCTGGAGACTGAATGGAAAAGCAGGCGCAATCCTCTGTGACTCAGGATGTTGGCCGGCATCTGGCTCCCCCGCCATTTCCACCCTCCCTGTACCCGTGAAGGGCCCTGTATGGCTGTTACCAATTCCAGTCATACAGATATATCATTAGAACTTGCCTAAAGGCTACCTAGTATCAAACAGGATTGTAAAGTAGTCACTGAGGTATCCAGACATTTTTAACTGCTCATTAAATTCGTTCCTGCTATATCCCCCACCAAAGAAGCAGTCTCAACTCAAATCACTTAAGAAATTTATCAGGAATGGTAGGATCAGATAACCTAAGGTTGAACAATCCTTTAGACGCCATCTAAATGCACTTTCTTGAGTGAAATAATCTCTTCTTCAACACTTGAGTAGTCACTTAAAAACCACAGGACCACTTGGTGAGTTGGTTCTAGGCCATCCTGGACCACTGTAGTAAAAGCTTGATTCAAAATAAAATGTAGAAAGAAGGCGCTGGGGTAGCTCAGTGGGCAGTGCTTGCCTAGCATGTGCAAGGTCCACGGTCCAATCAAAACTATCCTCTAAACTAAAAAGATAAATGAGTGAAATTCAGACAGGGTTTCTAAAACCACATGTAAACATATGTGCCAGGAGATTATACAACAGATTGTAGATGTCTTGTTTCTAGCTTTTACTACAACGAATGGCAATTAGTTAGCAGTGACTATAACCCAGGCCCAGATCTAAGTATCTAAGATTCTTACAACTGCTCCATGAGGTAGGAACTGACTCAAGCGGGCTGGCTTGAGCCAGGCTTCTCAGAGACTGAGCAACAGTATCTCACGTACAAACTGAGGGGAAGGAGGACAACATGAGGCAGAATCACCATCATCTACTGTCCTAGCCCAAGTCTGAGTCTGCTTCATCTCTGACACCGAAGACTAGATCAGCCTCTGTAGCCATCGCCTAAGAGAGCAGGTTTCTTCCTCCTTCATATCAAGACCCCCAGATTCAAACACTCCTCGGCATCATCTTCCACAATGAGTTCCACAGCCAGCACATCCAGAGACAGTGATAGTGGGAAATATAAAGCAAAGAAAACGCAAGAACAAGCATGGTTAGAGAGTGGGGCAGAGGTGGAAGGCCCAAACTAAGAACGAATGGCACGTTCCAAGTTCACTGGCCCCAAACCAAGTTCATACACCTCTCATGTGCACACACACTCCAGCAAAACCATCTCTGCAGCTGAGTGTGAAGACCCAACCAGGTAGGCTGGTAGCTCTACAAACTCAAAAAAAGAATTAGCTAACTCTGGTCACTCAGAATAACCAAGCAGACAGGGAACTCCTGTCAAGAGATGGTAACAGAATCACCAGCTCTGACCACTGAAGGAGTGAATGCAATCCTGTGACTGGACTCAAGAGGACTCTCGCCACACTGTAGCAGCAACAACACACCACACACCACAATGCATCTGCACTGCCATTTCATTCAAGTTCCCTAGAGCCTTAGAGTCACTACCAAAAGACTTCTGTAACAGAGCCCAAAGGCTCAATGTCAGCATCCTGAGTGGTGGGCCTGGTGCCAGGAGGGGAGGGTGGTTCACACACTAACCTTTTCCCATTCTTCAGCCACATACAAGGGGACAGTAAACTCAGCCCATCCTCTAAGTGTTTCTCCTTGATTCTCTGTTTTACATTATCTGATAACTTGAATTTCATTTCATAGCAAATGTTTTAGAGGGTGATTTGGTATTTAGAACAGAAAATAATTTTACCTCTTGGCTAAACCAAAGAGCAGGGAGGAACATTCCCTCCATCACCACACCCTATTAGAAGTACCCAGTGTAATACACCAGTACCTACTCAGTCTGTAACAGCACATTTTCATAAATGGCCAAGTTATAGGATACAACACAGCTTTGAGGAAGACAAGGGCTTTGTGAGAACATCTCTCTGTATAAGATACTGCAACCATATTCACCAGATGCCAGTTCTGGCTGTGGGAAGAAATAGGAGTCAGGAAAGAAGGTGAAGGCATCAACACTCTGGGGGAGAGAAACAGTGCTACTTTGTATGTGCATTAAAGAGCCTTCCCTTGACGTTTAAAAAGTATCAACCATTTTTTTTCTTTCTGAGTTCTTTTTTGGGCGGGGGGAGGGAAGGCTGAGGAGGGAGAGAATCTCATCTTTTAGCTGAGGCTGGCACTGAACTGATAGCAATCTTGTGGTCTCAGTCTTCAGATCACTGGGATTATAGGAAGGTTCTACTACCATTCCCAGCTAAGACTACATCCTTATTTGTTTTTTACCAGATTCTTATTCAATTGTGCTAACATAATAGCTTGCCACCAGAGACGTAATGGTACAATTTTCAATCAAGTTAAATGCAGACTTGGGTTCAAAGTAGTAAAAGGAGTTGTAAGAATGGAAGGGGACATCATGAGGACATGTCCCATGGCTAGCTAATCTGAAAGTCAGAGTAAGCCAAGTTCTGTTTCTCTATCTCATATAAGTTCCCATATACTTAGTAAACTATACGTTTATCTAGGAAAACAAAAATGTTAAAAAGTGACCAAAAAAGAATTCAGAATAATTTCCAGTCTAGCCACCAAGTCCTTGCTCTGACTGACCCCCCCCCCCTTCCCATTGCTTCAGTTTTGCATTACTATTGAGCACTGGCCCACAGCACATTTTTAGAGGTACCTACTGCACTGACAGTTCTAACCACAAATCCTGGATTCCTGGGGCCCAAGGAGCCTTCCTGAAGGCGTCCGTCACGTTGCTGAGGGACTTCTCTGGCACTTCAGCCCTGTGCAGGTCTTGTTCACCACCTGAGCTCACTCCCAAGCACCTTCCTCCCCTGACTTTTGTTTGAACTGCTGCTCTCACTACAAAGTGCCTTCACCTCTTAGAGTCTTACCCACCCACTGGGCCGGACAGCCCCACATCAAATGTCACAAACACTTTTAGTGCCCAGGAAAGAGGTCTTTTAGGGAGGAGGGTGTGGAGACATGGGCTCCCTGTGTAACAGAGCCCTGGCTGCCCTGACCTTTGTACACCAGGCTGGCCTCAAACTCAGAGATCCACCTGCCTCTGTTTCTTAAGTACTGCTATTAAAACCATGAGCCATCCAGCCCAAGCAAAAGGGATGTTCTTAATAAACCTTCTGCAGCTAGTTGGTGGTTCCCTTGAAATCAAGGAGGGAAGAAATCTCCAAGCACAGAAACATATTCTAAAGTAATTAAACATTATCGGTGTGCAATAAACGTCTCACAATTGAAATGCTTTGTAATTGTTCTTTAATGTCTAAAATGTAAATACAATTAGATAAAGATGCCTAAAAAATGAACCTACAGAGTATGACAATTCTTGTTTTGAACTGTTATACCTGTAAAGCCACAACACACACACACATACACACACACACACACACACACACACACACACACACACAATTGTGTTATTTTAACACAGGAAAAGATTTACATAGAGCTGAAAAGATGGCTGCATGATTAAGAACATTGGCTGTTCTTCCAACAGACCCAGATTCAAGTCTGAGCACCCACACAGAAACTCACAACTGTCTTTAATTCTGTTTCAGGATATTCCTGACACCCTCTACTAGCATTACATGGTGCACAAACATACATTCAAGCAAAACAGCCACTTATATAAGATAATAAAATTTAAAAATTAACATAGCACTGGCCAAATGGTTCAGCAAATAAAGGCACCACTACTTAGCCTGATATTTAACTTTAACAGCCCCCCCATATGAAAGGAGAGAACTAGTTTCCTCAAGTTCTTAAGACCTCTACATATAGACTATGTCATCCACAAAGTAAACACACATGCACACACACACACATCAAATAAAATTTTTAAATGTAATGACTGAAACAACTGGTGCTGGGAGACTGAGGCAGAGCAGCTGGGACAGGGTCCACCAGGGCCCCACCTGTACCCAGGAGCTGGACAGTGCCATACCACTCCGTGCCAGGAGAGAGATGGTCACCAGGGGTGCTGACACAGGCTTGCAGGCACACCGGAGGAACACGCACCAGACAGAGAGAGCAGGACAAACTAATATCAGAGATAACCAGATGGTGAAAGGCAAACATAGGAACATTACCAACAGAAATCAAGGCAACATGGTACCATCCCAACCTAATTCTTCCATAACAGCAAGTCCTGGATACCCCATCACACTGGAGAAGCAAGATTTGGATTCAAAAATCACAGCTCATGATAGAGGGCTTCAAGAAGGAGATAAATAACTCCCTTAAAGAAATAAAGGAGATCACAGGTAAACAAGTAGAAGCCCTTAAAGAATTACAGGAAAGCACAACCAAACAGGTGAAAGAATTGAACAAAACCATCTAGGATTTAAAAATGGAGGTAGAAACAATAAAGAAATCACAAAGAGAAACAACCATGGACATAGAAAACCTAGGAAAGAAGTCAGGAGTCATGGACACCAGCATCAACAACAGAATACAAGAGATACAAGAGAGAATCTAAGGTGCAGTAGATACCTTAGAAAGCATTGACACGTGCTCGCTTCGGCAGCACATATACTAAAATTGGAACGATACAGAGAAGATTAGCATGGCCCCTGCCCAAGGATGACACGCAAATTCGTAAAATGTTCCATATTTTTACAGAAACCTGTACTCAACACAACTGGAGAATATGGAGGAAATGGACATTTTCTTAGACAGATACCAATTACCAAAATTAAACCAGGATCAAATAGACCATCTAAACAGACCCATAACCCCTAAAGAAATAGAAGGGATCATAGATAGGCTTTCGACCAATAAAAGCACAGGACCAGATGGTTTCAGTTCAGAATTCTATCAGACCTTCAAAGAAGACTTAACACCAATACTCTTCAAACTTTTCCACCAAATAGAAACAGAAGGAAGACTACCCAACTCCTTCTTCGAAGCTACTATTACACTGATACCAAAACCACACAAAGATCCAACTAAGAAAGAGAATCTCAGGCCAATTTCCCTTATGAATATCGATGCAAAAATACTAAATAAAATTCTTGCCCACCGAATCCAAAAACACATCAAAACGATCATCCACCATGATCAAGTAGCCTTCATCCCAGGGATGCAGGGATGGTTCAATATGAGGAAATCCATAAATGCTATCCACTACATAAACAAACTCAAAGAAAAAAAAAACACCTGATCATTTCATTAGATGCTGAAAAAGCATTTGACAAAATTCAGCATCCTTTCATGCTAAAAGTCTTGGAAAGAACAGGAATTCAAGGCCCATACCTAAACATAGTAAAAGCAATATACAGCAAACTGGTAGCCAACATCAAACTAAATGGAGAGAAACTTGAAGCAATCTCACTAAAATCAGGGACTAGACAAGGCTGCCCCCTCTCTCCATATCTTTTCAATATAGTTCTTGAAGTCCTAGCTAGAGCAATTAGACAACATAAGGAAGTCAAAGGGATACAAATTGGAAAGGAAGAAGTCAAACTATCACTATTTGCAGATGATATGATCGTATACTTATGTGACCCTAAAAACTCTACTAGAGAACTCCTACAGCTGATAAACAACTTCAGCAAAGTGGCTGGCTACAAAATCAATGCAAGCAAATCAGTAGCCTTTATATATTCAAAGGATAAGCAGACTGAGAAAGAAATTAGGGAAATGACTCCCTTCAAAATAGCTACAAACAGCATAAAGTATCTTGGGGTGACTCTAACCAAACAAGTGAAAGACCTATATGACAAGAACGTCAGATCTCTCAAGAAGGAAATCGAAGAAGATCTCAGAAAATGGAAAAATCTTCCATGCTCGTGGATTGGCAGGATTAATATAGTTAAAATGGCCATCTTACCAAAGGCAATCTACAGATTCAATGCTGTCCCCATAAAAATCCCAACCCAGTTCTTCATAGAGCTAGAAAGAGCAATTCTCAAATTCATCTGGAATAACAAAAAACCCAGGATAGCTAAAACTATTCTCAACAGTAAAAGAACTTCAGGGGGATTCAGTATCCCAGACTTTAAACTTTACTACAGAGCAATGGTGATAAAAACTGCATGGTATTGGTACAATGTCAGGCAAGCGGATCAATGGAATAAGATTGAAGACCCAGAAATGAACCAACACACCTATGGTCACTTGATCTTCCACAAAGGAGCTGAAAGCATCCAGTGGTAAAAAGATAGTCTTTTCAACAAATGGTGCTGGTTCAATTGGAGGTCAGCATGCAGAGAATGCAAATTGATCCATTCTTATCTCCTTGTACTAAGCTCAACTCCAAATGGATCAAGGACCTCCACATAAAACCTGACACACTGAAACTAATCGAAAAGAAACTGGGGAAGACCCTGGAGGACATGGGCACAGGGGAAAAGTTCCTGAATAGAACACCAATAGCTTATGCTCTAAGATCAAGAATTGACAAATGGGACCTCATAAAACTACAAAGTTTCTGTAAGGCAAAAGACACTGTCAAAAGGACAAAAAGTCAACCAACAGATTGGGAAAGGATCTTCACCAACTCTAAATCCGACAGAGGGCTAATATCTAATATATACACAGAACTCAAGAAAGTAGAACCCAGAGAACCAAATAACCCCATTAAAAAGTGGGGTATGGAGCTAAACAAAGAATTTTCACATGAAGAACTTCGGAGAGCTGAGAAGCACCTTAAGAAATGTTCAACATCATTAATCATTAGGGAAATGCAAATCAAAACAACCCTGAGATTTCACCTCACACCCGTCAGAATGGCTAAGGTCAAAAACTCAGGAGACAGCAGGTGTTGGTGAGGATGGGGAGAAAGAGGAACACTCCTTCACTGCTGGTGGGATTGCAAGATGGTGCAACCACTTTGGAAATCAGTCTGGCGGTTCCTCAGAAAACTGGGCATGACACTTCCTGAGGACCCTGTTATACCACTCGTGGGCATATATCCAGAGGATTCTTCAGCATGCAATAAGGACACATGCTCCACTATGTTCATAGCAGCCCTATTTGTAGTAGCCAGAAGCTGGAAAGAACCTAGGTGTCCTTCAACGGAGGAATGGATACAAAAAATGTGGTATACTTACACAATGGAGTACTATTCAGCCATTAGAAACAATGAATTCATGAAATTCTTAGACAAATGGATGGAGCTGGAGAACATCATACTAAGTGAGGTAACCCAGTCTCAAAAGATCAATCATGGTCTGCACTCACTGATATGTGGATATTAGCCTAGAAACTTTGAATACCCAAGACATAATCCACAAATTAAATGATGTCCAAAAAGAATGGAGGAGTGGCCCCTGGTTCTGGAAAGACTCAGTGCAAGAGTATAGGGGAATTCCAGAACAGGGAAGTGGGAAGGGGTAGATGGAGGAACAGGGGGGAGGGAAGAGGGCTTATGGGACTTGCGGGGAGTGGGGACCCAGAAAAGGGGAAATCATTTGAAATGGAAATAAAAAATATATCAATAAAAAAAACAAAGAATATAGAAAATAAAAAAAGAGAAAATTCAAAAAAAAAGAAAAAAAAGAAAAAAGAAAGAAAGCATTGACACAACAGTCAAAGAAAATGCAAAATGCAAAAAGCTCCTGACCCAAAACTTCCAGGAAATCCAGGACACAATGAGAAGATCAAATCTAAGCATTATAGGTATAGATGACAGTGAAGATTTCCAACTTAAAGGGCCAGTCAATGTCTTCAACAAAATTATAGAAGAAAACTTCCCTAACCTAAAAAAAGAGATGCCCATGAACATACAAGACACCTACTTCAAATAGATTGGACCAGAAAAGAAATTCCTCCTATCACATAATAATTAAAACACTAAATGCACTAAACAAGGAAAATTAAAAGCAGTAAGGGAAAAAGGGTCAAGTAGCATAGACAGGCCTATCAGAATTACACTAGAATTCTCACCAGAGACAATGAAAGCTAGAAATCCAGCCCTTCAAAGGATAATGAATGGAAAACACCAACAAAAGGAGGGAAACTACATACTAGAAAAAGCAAGAAATTGATCTTCTTTTAACAAACCAAAAAGAAGAGAGCCACACAGACATAATTCCATCTCTAATAACAAAAATAACAGGAAGCAACAATCTCTTCTCCTTAGTATCTCTTAATATCAATGGACTCAATTCTCCAATAAAAAGACAGACTGGAAACATAAGCAGGACCCAACATTTTGCTGCATACAGGAAACCCACCTCAGGCACAAAGACAGACACTAACTCAGAGTAAAAGGCTGGAAAACAATTTTCCAAGCAAATGGTCCCAAGAAACTAGCTGGTGTAACCATCCTAGCATCGAATAAAATCAACATTCAACCTGAAGTAATCAAGAAAGATATGGAAAGACATTCCATACTCAAGCGAAAAATCTACCAAGATGAACTCTCAATTCTAAACATATATTCTCCAAATACAAGGACACCCACATTCATGAAAGAAACTTTACTAAAGCTCATTGCACCCCACACAATAATAGTGGGAGACTTCAACACTCCACTGTCAAAAATGGGCAGATCAGGGAAACACAAACTAAGCAGAGAAACAGTGAAACGAATAGAACTTATGAACTAAATGGATTTAAGGGATATCTATAGAACATTTTTTCCTAAAACAAAAGAATATACCTTCTTCTCAGCACCTCATGGTACCCTCTCCAAAATTGACCATATACTCGGTCACAAAACAGACCTCAGCAGATACAGGAAGACTGAAATAATTCCATGCATCCTATCTGATCACCACAGACTAAGGCTAGTCTTCAATAACAACGAAAACAAAAGAAAGACCACATACACATGGAAACTGAACAACACTCTACTCAACGATAACTTGGTCAAGGAAGAAATAAAGAAAGAAATTAAACACTTTTTAGAATTTAATGAAAATGAAGGCACAACATACTCAAAACTTATGGGATACAATGAAAGCAGTGCTAAGAGGAAAACTCATAGCTCTGAGGGCTTCCAAAAAGAAACTGGAAAGAGCATACACTAACAGTTTGACAGCATATCTAGAAAGCTCTAGAACAAAAAGAAGCAAATACACCCAAGAGGAGTAGAAGGCAGGGAAAAAAAAAATCAAACTCAGGGTTGAAATCAACCAAGTAGAAACAAAAGAAATACACAAAGAATCAACCAAACCAGGAGCTAGTCCTTTGGAAAAAAAAAAAAAAAACCAACAAGATAGATAAACCCTTAGCCAAACTAACCAGAGGCTACAGAGACAGTATCCAAATCAGCAAAATCAGAAATAAAAAGGGAGACATAACAAATATTGAGGAAAATCCAAAAAAAAAAAAAAAAAATCAGATCCTACATCAAAAGCCTATACTCAACAAAAGTGGAAAATCTAGGTGAAATGGACAATGTTCTATATAGATACCAGGTATCAGAGTTATATCATGATCAAATAAAGGATCTAAACAATCCCATAACCCCTAAAGAAATAGAAGCAGTCATTAACAGTCTCCTAAACAAAAAAAACAAAAAACAAAAAACAAACAAACAAACAACAAAAAGAACAGGACCAGATGGGTTCAATGCAGACTTATAACAGATCTTCAACGAAGACTTAACCCCAATACTCTTCAAACTATTCCACAAGATAGAAACAGAAGGAACACTACCCAACTCATTTTATGAAGCCACAATTACTCTGACACTACACAAAGACCCAACAAAGAAAGAGAACTTTAGAGCAATTTCTCATATGAATACGATATAAAAATACTCAATAAAATTCTTGCCAACTGAATCTAAGAAAACATCAAAAAGATCGTCCACCATGATCAAGTAGGCTTCATCCCAGGGATGCAGGGATGGTTCAATATATGGAAATCCATTAGTGGAATCCACTATATAAACAAACTCAAAGAAAAAATCCACATGATAATTTCATTAGATGCTGAGAAAGCATTTGACAAAATCCAACACCCCTTCATGATAAAAGTCTTGAAAACATCAGAAATTAAAGGCCCATACCTAAACATAGTAAAAGCAATATATACTAAACCAGTAGGCAGCATCAAACTAAATGGAAAGAAACGTGAAGCAATCTCACTGAAATCACGGACACGAGACAAGGCTGCCCACTCTCTCCCTACCTGTTCAAAATAGTAATAAAAGTCCTAGCCAGGGCAATTAGACAACAAAAGCAAGTCAAAGGGATAAAAATTGGAAAAGAAGAAGTCAAAAGTATTACTATTTGCAGAAGATATGATAGTATACTTAAATGACCCCAAAAATTCCACCAGAGAACTCCTAAACCTGATAAACAACTTCAGCAAAGTGGCTGGATATAAAACTAACTCAAACAAATCAGTATCCTTCCTATACTCAACAAATAAAGAGACCGAGAAAGAAATTAGGGAAATGACACACTTCACAATAGTCACAAATAATATTACATACCTTGGTGTGACTCTAACCAAGCAAGTGAAAGATCTGTATGACAAAAACTTCAAGTCTCTGAAGAAAGAAATTGAATAAGATCTCAGAAGATGGAAAGATCTCCCATGCTCATGGATTGGCAGGGTTAATATAGTAATAATGGCCATCTTGCCTAAAGCAATCTACAGATTCAATACAATCCCCATCAAAATTCCAACTCAATTCTTCATAGAGTTAGAAAGAGCAATTTCTAAATTTATCTGGAATAACAAAAAACCCAGGATACCGATATTCTCAACAATAAAAGAACTTCTGGAGGAATCAGTATTCCAGACCTCAAAAAGTATTACAGGACAATAGTGATAAAAACTGTATGGGATTGGTACAGGAAGATCAATGTAATAAAACCGAAGACCCAGAAATGAACCCACACACCTATGGTCACTTGATCTTTGATGAAGGAGCCAAAACCATCCAGTGGGGGAAAAGGCAGCATTTTCAACAAATGGTGCTGGGTCAACTGGCAGTCAACATGTAGAAGGATGCAAATTGATCTATTCTTATCTCCCTGTACAAAGCTTAAGTCCAAGTGGATAAAGAACCTCCACATAAAACAAGATATACTGAATCTAATAAATAGAAGAGAAAGTGGGGAAGAACCTGGAGCACACAGGCACAGGGGAAATTTTCCTGAATAGAACACTGATAGCTTATGCTTTAAGATCAAGAATTGACAAATGGGACCTCATAAAATTGCAAAGCTTCTGTAAGGCAAAGGACACTGTCAATAGGACAAAACAGCAATCAACAGATTGGGAAAAGTTCTTTACCAATCCTACATCCAACAGAGGGCTAATATCCAATATATACAAAGAACTCAAGAAGGTAGACTCCAGAGAACCAAATAACCCTATTAAAAATGTGGTACAGAGCTAAACAACAAATTCTCAACTGAGGAATACTGTATGACTGAGAAACAGCTAAAGAAATGTTCAACATCCTTAATCATCAGGGAAATGCAAATCAAAACAACCCTGAGATTCCACCTCACACCAATCAGAATGTCCAAGATCAAAAACTCAAGGGACAGGAAATGCTGGAGAGGATGTGGAGAAAGAGGAACACTCCTCCATTGTGGGTGGGCTTGTAAGCTGGTAAAACCACTTTGGAAATCAGTTTGGAGGTTCCTCAGATAACTGGACATAGTACTACCTGAGGACCCAGCTATACCACTCCTGGGCATATACCCAGAAGATTCTCCAACATGGAATAAGGATATTTGCTCCACTATGTTCATAGCAGCCTTATTTATAATAGCTAGAAGTTGGGAAGAGCCCAGATATCCCTCAACAGAGGAATGGATACAGAAAATGTGGTACCTTTACACAATGGAGTACTACTAACCTATTAAAAGCAACGAATTAAATTCGCAGGCAAATGGATGGAGCTAGAAAATATCATCCTGAGTGATGTAACCCAATCACAAAAGAACACACATGGTATGCACTCATTAAGGGGATATTAGCCCGAAAGCTCGGAACACCCAAGGTACAACTGACAGACCATATGAAGCTCAAGAAGGAGGAGGAACAAAGTGTGGATACTTTGATCCTTATTGGAAAGTGGATCAAAATACCCATGGCTCACAGCCAACGAATAGAATGAACATAGGGTCCCCAATGTTGCAGGTAGGGAAAGGACCCACAGAGCTGAAGAGGTTTGCAGCTCTGCAGGAGGAACAATAACATGTATCAACCAGTACCCCCAGTGCTCCCAGGGACTAAACCCCAAACCAAAGAGAACACATGGTGGAACTCATGGCTCCAGTTACATATGTAGCAGAAGATGGCCATTTCAGACATCAACTAGAGGAGAGGCCATTGGTCCTGTGAAGGCTGGATGTCCCAGCATAGGGGAATGCAAGTCAGAAGGTTGGGGGAGGGAGCATGAGCAGGGAGAGGGGGGAGGGGATAGGGGATTTATACAGAGGTAAAGGGGAAAGGGGATAGCATTTGAAATGTAAATAAAGCAAATATCTGATAAAACAAAAACAAACAAAAAAACCAAACAACTGGTGCTGCAGAGATAACCCAGCAGTTAAGAACACATGAGGAACCAGGTTTTGTCTCCACATGGTGGCTCACAACCATCTATAGCTCCAGTTCTAGGGGATTCAATACTTCCTTTTGACCTCCTTGGACACCAGGCCTGCATGTGACACACATACATAAAATACAGGGAAAACACTCATACAAATAAAAACATAAAAGAAAACAAAACGTAAAACATTATTAAGACCCCAACAAAGCCACTTGTCATAAGACTAAAAGTTTTAATGACTTATCCATAAAAGCAAAATCCTTTATTCTTTCCCCCATCCCCCTTTTTAAGGAGGGAGAGAGATCCCAAGGAAAGACTAGGATGGGATGGAGATCTTGCTCTTCCTGGAGCAGCATGCACAATGACACAGCAGGAAACCACAAACAAGCAACTGGTCCTCCTGATAACAGCACCAGCTGCTGTGAGGCAACAGGAGGAAGGAAACTCCTCTCTGACTACAGTACTCCCTGGGACAGGTCTGGAGCCTGCAGTTCTGTTTGCGGGCTGGCAAGCCAGTAGAACCTAAGTTAAAACGTTTTCCTAGCAGGCCCCCACGATGAACAAAGCACACATTAGCATCTCTTCTGAAAGTACAAGCAAAACCAAGAATGCAGCTCAGTGATAGTGCATGTGCTTAAGCATTCCTAGGACTCTACAACCAACATCACCACAAATCCAAAATGGCGTATGCAGCAGACCTGCAGGCTATAAAACCAGCTGGGAGCTCTGTTTAGCTTGGCACCTACATTCTGCATCAGAGGTTCAGCCCCGTGGACAGAGGACAGAGCTTGTCTTCTGAGCAGCACAACAAGGACAGACACTTTGCAGCTATAAACCCCAAAACACATCGAACTCCTCGATCTCCCTGCCAGTTTTCCTTCAAAGTGAACCCCTTGAAATCATAATTTACAAGAAGCCAAGACTGTAGAGCAAGTTGGGATTGTGGCCATAGCTTCCTCTAAAAATAAGTGCACGGAAAAATGGAATTACTACTGAAAACAGAACCTAGGAGACAATGTGAATTAACAACAGCATATAGTGCCCAAGCCAGGGCTAGGTAAAAGTGTGTAGTTACAGACACAAGACCCCACGGGAATGTTTAGAATCATTCACTGAAGACGGTTCCCTACAAAACTGCTTCACATGCAGAAAACTATACCGTGAAGCTGGTAATTCACCGTTCTCTGTCTCCACAAAGCACAGCTGGCTGAAGTAGCCTCCAGCCGCTGCCAGAGAAAAAAGGAAGGAGGACACAGGAGCAGCCACTGTTCCTGTGCACCAATGGAGGCTGTGCTAGCTCTGCCTCTCCTCACTCTGCCTCAGGGTTAATTTTAGGAGGAAACTGAGACACACAGTGGTTTTGGTAATTCACCAGAACCCTAAAGAATCTCAAAAGCCTGCTCACACACCACACTGCCCAAGGAAAACAGATACTACTCATTAGCTTGCCAAAGCAAGAGGAAAACAGGAACCCAGCTACTCATCTCCAGCCAGTTTATGATTTTAAGGATCAAATCCGTGGAGGGAACAAAGAAATCGTTGAGGGCTAAGAAGATGCTGGTCTGTCCTGACATCTGTCTCCAGCACCCATATGAAGGACTGCTTACGGTGGCATGTCCCTGCAAACCCAGCCCTGGAGAGGCACCAACAGGCCAAGCCTGGGTCGCGCTGGCCACCAGTCGAGCCCTCAGTAGTAAGTGGTAGGGTCAAATAAAAGGTCTCAAAAATGAGGTGGATGGCACCCAAAGGAATGACAGCTGAGGTTGTCCTCTGGAGCCCACGATCAATGTGCACACATGTTGTATCTATCTACATACACAAAAGAACAAATTATGTATGAAAACCTTAAAGTATCAAGTTAACATAGGTGTCAGTAAACTTTGGCCTATAACCCATTTTTGTATAACCTAGGAGGAGCTAAACACCCTGTACCCCCAACTCCATACCCACTGTAGAAGAGACTGAATGCAGAGCCTCATTATATGCTAGGCTACCACTACCACTAAGCTTTCCCCTCTGCATTTTGAGAAAGGGCATCCCTTAGTGCCTTAGAGTCAGTCAGTATGTAGCCCAGACAAGCCTTGAATTTATCAATCCTTCTGCCTCAGCCTCCTAAGCAGTTGTTATGCACTACCAGACATATTTAGCTTTACATTTGGAAGGGACTGTTTAAAGAAGAGGGTGATACACTACAAAAATCCTTGTGGCCCGCAAAAGCCTAAATTGGTAATCATCTTGTCCTTTATAGAAGTCTGCGTTTTAGGTTTATGCACTTTGAGAATATTGTTAGTACCAAAATTGTCAGATTTCCCTTTCAAGTCAACCTCAACCTAGCAAAGATGCACTCTGCTAGTCAGAAACAAGGCATTAACAGTGTCAGGTGCCACTTCAAACTTCTCTGTTCAGCCAGGTGATACTCCATAGGGACACAAACTATTAGCTTTGTTACAGTAACAGTATCCTCAGGCAGAAGACAGACTTGGGGTCTCTTCCTCACCCAGCTGGCTACCTGACCTGTCAGAGCCCAGTGTAGCGCCCGCACCCTGAAGAGTTATCTAAGAACTGGATGCTCAAGGCTGGTGTTCCTAAACTGGCTGCACTCTTTCTCTGAAGGGTATTATGTTCCATCACCCAACCCTCCAAGGAAGGAGGGTGAAGTGGATTTCAAGGTGAACAGAAAGCAATATGTAACAGTCATAAATATTAGGACAAAGTTTCAACATACACAAACAGCAGATACTTAGTAAGTTATATACCAGAATGCTACTACTGACACTGACCAGTAGCAACCATCATAACAGGCCCAGCCAAGATGAGACCCGAAAGTAGCATAATACCAGCAGGAGGCTGCGTGGGAGTGAGTGGGCTGTGTGTGAGTGGGCTATGTGTCAAAATTTTTCTAAGTAATGATGCTTTCTAAGGAGCAATTAGGGGTCTCAGCAGTAAGGGCACTTGCTGCCAAGCCTGATGCTCTGAGTTTGATCCCTGGAACCAACTCCTCCAGGTTGTGTTCTGACCTCTGGCATGTACATGCCCAAACATAAGACGTAAAACTCTAAACTCTAAACCCACCTATCATGCGGCACACACATATTAGATTAGTAAGATGAGAACTCCCTACAGCTAGGGCTGGCAGTGCAGCTCAGTGGTTCCGTGCTCCCCCTAGCCTGCTTGAAACCACAGGCCCCAGCACCACATAACATGCGTGAGGGTGCGCATCTAAGACCAGGAGTCCAAGGGCACCCATGGCTGCGAGACGAGTGCAAAGCCCGGGGTATCAGAGACCGTCCTGAATAAACT
Source organism: Apodemus sylvaticus (assembly GCF_947179515.1). Classification (NCBI taxonomy): domain Eukaryota; kingdom Metazoa; phylum Chordata; class Mammalia; order Rodentia; family Muridae; genus Apodemus; species Apodemus sylvaticus. Next base: position 105,764,870 of record NC_067482.1, read on the forward strand.
TAACATTTAAAAGTCGGCCTCGGTCTCAGTCAGCATTGCAAATGAGTCATCTAAACCCCACGTGGCCAGTGACCACTGCCCACTCTAAAAACTACCAGGGTTAAAATGACATTAATAAATAGGACTATCTCAACTTCAGTGTCAAACTCTAAAATACAATAATCTGCAGATTTCATGTGTGTTTGGGCTAAGGGGGACAAAGAGTGTCTGCTATACTGAGATTTTACCAAAAACTAATGACTATGAAAAGATTAAGAAACAAAATGTAAAACACTGTAATGAAGAGACAAGTAACTGGCCTGACCTAATTTAAAAGAATATACCAATGTATCGAGTCAAAATTTTACTTCTCAGATTATTTTTCATTTAGGAAGTAAATTATTAAATCATAAGCTCTAACCCAATCTACAGCTCCACAGATAGCCAGGCAACTATGTGAATGCCTAAAACGTTTTCCTGTAGAAGAGCAAGCATTGCACATCAAGTCAATGAGTGAATTGGTTACTTTTCTGTTGCCTGACCAAAAGTGGCTGTTTTCGCTCATGGTTCCAAGGGGGAGCCTATAGTGGGATGAAAGAGAAACAGCAGCAGAGAGCTAGGGCAGGAAGCGGGGAGATCCCGCCCCTGTCCCTGCTCATCCTCACTGAAGACCTCCTCCACCTCCCAAAGGTTCCAATAACTACCCCACCTCCACCCCCACCCAGGGAGCACGTGCTCAACTATGTGAGCCTATGGGGGACATTTCTCCTGCAAAACACCACAATGAGTAACCAAGTACTGGGCTTCTGAATGGTCAGAGTTCTTTCCCAGGTTGGTGAGGTGGTTCAGCAGGCAAAGCCACCGCTGCCAAGGCGGATGACTTAAGTTTGATGTCCAGAACCCACACCACGGGAGGAGACCACCACAAGCCTGCCAAGGAATGCCCATGCCCCCCCCCCCACACACACACATAAATGAGTAAAATATAATTTAGAGATATTTAGAGTTCTTTTCCTAAAAACTACAGAGCAATCTCCAGTTCCTCAAGAATCCACAGTGCTACATAGTTCACACCTTCAACTATCTAGTTTCCTTGAAAGAATGAAGTGAGGATGAAAGCTACCATGGCAGCATCAACATCAAGCAGGAACCGTGCTTCCCCATTTCCTTTGTGGATTCCTCAAATTTACCTCTACAGCAAAGGGGCACAAAAGTTCTTTCCAAGCCAAACACTACAGTTTGACCAGCAGACCCCCAAGTGCCCAATGTACACAGCCTTGTTGTAAAGGGGCAGGGGCTGGACGTGGAAATGCCTAACACAGACCTGTTATGTCTATGGAACGGCAGCACGGTAAACGGCTTCTTAAGTGGCTTTTACATTTTAATTCAAAGCAAAGTTTCATTATTAAGAAGATCACCAAAGCTTTCGCGCTACTTCCACAGATGATGATGCAGAAAGCACAAGGAGGCCCATGCTATTCATTTAAAAACAAAACTTTGAATGGAAACAGATACAAAGACAGAATTTAGTTTTTCTCTTTTCTCTGTTCTGGAACCGTATGATCATCCTTAAACACAAGTGCGTGGGCAAATCTGTTCACACCAATATGCAGGTCCGACCACTGCATTCATTTCACTCCACCTAAGGCCTATCACAGAGTAAGGTACTTTCAGCAGGTGCGGGGTGTGGGGTGAGGGGTGTGGGGCCCTGGCCGTGGGTACCAGTATGGAGGTGGGTGGGACAGGGTAAAGGAGCTTCTCACAGACAGAGAAAGTGCTTTTGCTAGTTACCTCTTGCTCTACCAACTTGTCCTTCAGTGGGGTTTCATTGCTTAATGAATACCTAAGCCTTTTCTCAATAGCCACTATAAAGATAGCAATCTGAGATTAGTGTGGGAAGGGCTGGAGGCTCAGGCAGGAGTCCACTGTCAGGGGCAGGTGGAACTAAACCGTGACTCTGCTGCTCACGCTTGAGAAACGAACCCTGTCACTTTAGCAAACACATGGAACAACTGCCACATTTTTATGTGTCTGGGAGGCTAAATACACACTTTCTCACCTATAGAAATCCACTCTATAAAAATTACATATGAGCAAAGATACATAGGATGATACTACAGGTTTTTAAAATATTTATATAACAGCATTTATTAAATACTGCTATTAAAAACAGTATTATTAAGTCTAAGAAACAGATTTATACCTAAGAACAGTAAAAACAAAAGAAAGGACTAGAAACAGCAAAGGCTAAGTAAGCAGAATTAAAATATGGCTGGTCCACACAAAGTACCTCAGAGTCGACTCTGTATTACAGAATATATACAGCATATATAAAAACAGAGTGTACTGTAAGTTATGCACATACCTACAGAAGTTTTTGAAACTATTAGTCATAATTATCTCAAAGAAACAAAAGCAAAGATAGAGATGTTTCCATCTGTGGATTTCTTAACTCATTGCTAACTTCTTATTTAAAAACCCTAGCCCTGAGTACACACGAACTTTGAAAATTTAAAGGCCATTTCCATTTGAGTGGGGAATACCATAGTGTTACTTGACAACAGGAAAGGACTGAGACTTATGGACAGGTATATATAGGCTACAGGAAAACTCCAGAAGATGTACATATGGCCAGGAAAGAACATGCCAAATGGATGAGTAGTCTAAAACGAATATACCACCCTGAATTCTTGTATTTTCCTTCGAGAAATACCAAGTCAATATTTCCTGTTACATCATTTATAAGCAAAAATAACAATAAATTAGTGTTTCTTTTTAACAATGGGCACTGGGGGCATTAATTTTATAGGCAATTACTCTCTCTGAAGAAGTTCTCTGAGTTCTACAGGATGCAGGGCAGGAGTTTCCAACAATAGCCAGTAAACAATTCACAGGGGAGGAGCAGTAGAGCTCGGGCCAAGTGTCCACTTACCTGTATTTTAAGGCAGGAAGTTTCCATTTTCTCGATTATTTACCGGGGTTCAATTTCATATTTCATATACGGGAAAACAAGTCCTAATCTTAGTGTTTTTAAGTTGTTGAATGTAGTGAGAGCTAAGGACTGTCTCAGGACTTTGGAGCTGAATGAGAAACACCAGCCTCATGATCACACTGTGCTGGGATGTGTGCCCAAGCCAAGGCCAAGCCAAGCACTACAGCACCAGCTGTCATGTGGTCATGAGGCAACACCATTAGTTGTGTGTTCGGGAACAAGCCCAATCGGGGCTCATGGGCGGTGCTCGGGGCTCATGGGCGGTGCTCTGGACAAGATTCCAAGGAACGGAGGAGTTAAACAATCTCCTACATACACTCTTTGGTTAGGGCTTATTGAGTGACAAGTGGGGACCAGCACTTTTGAAAACACTTTGCTAAAATGGAATTCATTCTCATAAACACTATATGAAGAACTACAAAGGTTAGTTAGGGAGCTTCAGTGATGTGTGTAGTCTCAAGGGAAGTGCAATCCTGTCTGATTCTGAAGCTTCTACTATTCTACATATTCTGCACCACAATGTTCATGAGCTGCAGCTAGAATAAATAGGGTAACTAACACCTTGGATGCCAAACAAGGCTGCCCCTGTCCTGACAGGAACAAGCTGAATTCCATCTCTTTATTTTCACTTTTTGTTTGTTTTTGAAATTGGGTCTCACGTAGCCCGCTTTAGGATGACCTTGCTCCCTGTCCTGCTTCTGCGTGATGCTGGCAATGAAATTCAGGATTTCATGTCTGCTTAAGACACCCTGCAAGCGAGCTCTTTCCTTCGGCTGCTGCGTCTGCAGCCGTGAGTGTGCTCAGCTACACAAGAAGCTTGCCTCCAGTGTCCTCCGAAGTGTGAGAAACAAGGCCTGCCTGGCTGGACCCCACTGAGACCGATGAACTCGCCAATGCCACCTCCCGTTAGCAGATCAGAAGCCTGTGACTGTCCATTCCCGGGCTCACTTGGCCCGACAGAGGGGCAGGCATGTGGGTGTAGGAAGAGGAAGGGAAGGGCCATCGCTCAGACGCCCGAGAAGGTGTCCTGGGTGAGAAGGACGAGGATTCTGCGCCAGCTCCTCAGGAGATACCGGGAATCTAAGAAGACTGACTGCCATATGTATCACATCTGTACCTGACGGTCAGAGGGGATGTATTCAAGACCAAGCGATTCTCATGGATCATATCCACAAGCTGAAGGCAGACAAGGCCCGCAAGACGCTGCTGGCTGACCAGGCTGGCCCGAGGCTCGCAGGTCTAAAGCCAAGGAAGCACGAAGGCCGGAAGGAGCACCTCCAGCCAAGAAGGAAGAGATCATCAAGACTGTCTAAGAAGGAAGCTCCCCTCCTGTCTGTACATAGTGGTCCAGCTGTGGCCCCTCACGGGCCAGTCATTAAAACAACTTAATGTCATGAACCCTGCAACTTAATGTCATGACCATTGCTAAACAAAAGTTTTTGAACACCCTCATCCAAAAAATCCTCCATCTTTCTAGTTATTCATTAAACACCTGACACACGCGAGACTCATACATATCAACCTTGTACTATCGGAAGGCCTTTGTTCGTCGTTACTAATCCAAATCCAAGACTGACATCTCCATTTTCAAGTGTCACACTGGAAAATATTTCACTCTCACTCCCATCCAAAATAGTCTAACATGTATCCTATAGCTGTGATCCCAGCACTCAAGAGACTGCAGGGAAAGGAGCCTGATACTAGTGCCGGATCAGCCTAAGCTACACACAGCAAGACTTATTTAAAAAAAGAAAAATATGTAATTGCACAAACATATGCTGGGCCCAGAGCCAATGACGTAAGGAAGCTAGTTTTACAACTTTCTGCCATCATGTACTTTAAGCCAACATGAAATATTTCAGCACTGTATCTGCTTAAAGGTATTATCAGCGTAGAATTAAGGCTCTGAATAAGACTGCATAGGGGTTCCCCTTTACCATGTTTCCAGAACTACCCTGTTTGGGGGCCTGATCATTTCAGGGACCCCCACCCCCACCACAACATGAAATCACAAAGCAGCGTGTCTGCATTCTGGGAAGACATGGAAACATTCTTCAAGAGAATTTGGAGGCAAGCAGTGCTTAATTAATAAAAACATAATTTGGGGCGATTAGCAGCAATGAAATGTTTAGTTGAGGGTCTTTTTATGGTCTTTTTATCTTAAGGCCATTCCTATGGACAGAGGCTTAGGATTAATGAAGTTTAAAGAGAACAGTCTGTGAAGAAGCAGCAGTAATAAAAGGAGAAAAGGACTTTACTCAGGCCTAGAACAGTTGTTCTTTAACTATGGGCTGTTCGGAGCCACAAGTGGCCGCAGGGCAAATTAAAGGCTAGAAACTACACAAACACACACAAAAATCAAATGATAACCACTACTCTGCAGAGCAGAGCAGAGCAGAGCGAGGAAACCAAAGCACAGAAGCTGGCTGCAGGGCTGCCCCGCCAGTGTAGGAGTCAGTCAGCACCAAGGCTGCCCAGCCCAGCCAAGACACCCTCAAAAGCAGCAACAGTGGGTACCCGTCTGCACAAGCTGGACAGCCAAAGTGTCAGTCAACCGAGATCTACGATGCCAGCCTCTCCCCACAGCACTAACAATACTGAAGGGCTGTGGATGGAGAGCAGCAGTGATCGCTAGTAAATTTGTTCGGATGAAAACCAACAGCAGATAAGCCAGGAATGGAGGTGTATGTCTCTAATCCCAGCTAGGGAGGCTGAGGCAGAGGATACCAAGTTCAAGGCCTGCCTGGGCTTCAAAGTTAGCATGCCTTAGTGGCTTCAACTCATGCTTGGCATGTTCAATCATCAGTAACACACACACACACACACACACGGGAAAAAGGAAGGGAAACATGAGGGGGAAAATGAGAATACTATGATTATAATGTCATTATACACATACACCCTCACATATACAAATAAGCAGCAATGCAACACTGTGATCTTCTCAGCTCCTAAGGCCTAAGTCTAACATGATTTCTCCTCCATGAGGATCAACGGTATAAAGAGCGGGCTTGGAGCAGACACGCAAAGGGGACTGGCAAAGCAGGCTCCTGTTGCTAGCTAGCTTCAAGTTTCAAATACTGTTTAGTTCCACGTGTAGTTAGTTCTACCCTTAGTCCTATCACTTGACATGCCCACAAAGAAGAAATCTTATAAAACAAAGGCACCCCAAGTAATCATCAAGAGACTTTCTCCAAAGAACATCTTCCCAGCCATCACTGTTCTGACAGTCCAGGGTACTCTGTAACCCTTGCGGACGCTTCAATTTCCTTGGTGTTGGCTTCCTTCTGCAGGGGGCCCAAAGCCTGACAGAACCAGCCCATTCACCTCTCAGCCAAGGCTGTAATGTAAATGAAACCATGGTTACTTATTTATACAACAAAGGAATTCAGGTTGGTCCTAGCAACAGAAAGAGCAGTTCTAGGTGCTACTAAAGCAGAAAGTAATGGCACAGGAAAAGAGGTTGTTTTAGAACCCTTTTCCAAGGACAATAGTTAGGTAACTGCTCTGGGCTATTTACTTGCATAGTCATACAGGACTTGGTGGGAAAGCCCAAAAAACAACAGTCATTTTGGTCTAGATGCACTAGCTAAAACCTAGTCCCTAAATTGTCATATTCTCTCAGTCTCACCTTATACAAACCTAAGGTCAGGAGTTTCTGAGCCTTGAGGAAGGACTGTTGGAAGCAGCTTTGCCCAGCTGCCCGGTGACTGCAGCCAGGAGCCAAGTGAGCACGCTAAGGGGCTAATCATGCTAAACCTACTATAGAGGAAGCCTTGCTCCTTGAGACCAGAGCCCATGCCAGACAGTTTGAGTTTACTCATGTGAGGGCCGACTAGGTGTCACACCCACAGGCTCAATAAATGCCAAGATGTAGCCCAATACTGAATTTCTTTCCTTCCACATCTACAGAGGCCACAAAAGTAAATTGTTTCAACTGTCTTTGACCATGTACCTGTTATAGCTCCTTCTACATATCAAATGCACTGCAGCTTAAGGTAAAGGGGAATATCCCATGACCTATATAAATCCACAATCAGCTTTATGTTTATGAGAGAAAAGAAGACTAGAGAATATATACATTCACACAAGTAAGTTTCTCAGAAGACAGACCGTAGGGGAAAGACCCATTAGCAGGGGCATGACATCTTTCAGAGCTTCCCAATATAGATAGTCACATTTTCTCTAGACAAAGAAGCCAAAAAAAGAGCTCATCAATCCTATGATGAGTCTTGTGATTCTGGACCGAGTATGTACACACACACACACACACACACACACACACACACACACACACACACAGAGAGAGAGAGAGAGGAGAGAGAGAGAGAGAGAGAGAGAGAGAGAGCGACACCACCAAAAGGCCCTGGCTCAGATCAAATTAAATCATAAATATAATAAAACCCTTACTTGTCTATCAGCTAGTAAGGAAAACCAAGTTTTGTGGTTTTAAGATACTAACAAGGGTGGATATACTGCTCTAAAAATTATTTTTACATGATATAGGGAAATTCAAAAGATGGCCTGAAGAATGACAGCGGAAGCTGGGAGTCTCCGATAACGCCAGGAGACAGCCAAACCCCACATATGGAGCACCTACTTTATTCCAGTGTGGACATCAACGATATCAAAGGGCCAGTTGAACTTAACAATGAGTAACAGAGAAGCCAAAGAATTTTAAAAATCAAAAAAATTCAGCAGCCGGGACTGGGGGTAGGGGTTGGGCACACCTTTGATCCCAGCACTCCACTCCCGAGGCAGAGGCAGGCATATCTCTGGGCATGCCTGCCTGGTCTGTGGAGTCCCAGGGCTACACAGTGAAACCCTGTCTGGAAAAATAAAACAAAACAAACAAGAATCATCAAGTCGAGGACCTGAACTTTTGAGTGTTATCGTTGCCCTATGCTAGAGATACTTGGGCAAACCCCACATTCCTGGGTAATACTTTTGAAAATTGCTCCAGCACCAATTACTGAAAAGGGAAGACCATACTTTTAACCCCAAAATCTTTACCTAAATATCAGCACCCATCACTCTAGGACCTTACAAATCATTTTTGATAATAGCAAAACAGACCAGAAAATTCTGTATTGTTTATTGAGCCTCTTTTATATCAGAATCACCAAAATAGAATGGATCTTCTGAGGTAAGCCATGTCTTACACCCTGCACTGACTTACCATATACCACCCTCCCTGCTACCACCAATTACTAACAAGTCTGGGCAAAATTGAGAATTTTAACCTTTCAGAAATTCAACCTTCCCAAATCAAGGTCCCTCAAGTCCCTGCAGAATGCTAGTCTGAAATCTAAAATATCAGAGACTAAGGAATTGGGTCTTCTCAGAAATTATCACTCAAAACACTAGAAAGCCAGCATAGGATTTTTTTTTTTTAAACAACAATAACATATGGTCTCAAAGCAAACTGGGTTGTAATTCTGACTACACTTCACTAGCTGAGCACTTCTGGCCAATATGCCCTTTGTGCCTCACTCTGCCTATCTTCATGATGGAGATAATACCTCAGTGGGATTCGGTAGGGAACGTGGGAGTCAAGGCTGCAAATACACAGACTCATACCTGCACAAAATGAATATTCACAACTCTTTTGTGGCTGCTCTTGAGAATACTACAACTTTCTAGGCACCAGACTGTAGGCAAGGGCCTCTCACTGTGCTCCTGTCCAACAGTGACCTTCCCATTCCTTTATGACCCATCATTTCCTCTACAGGACTTGATTCTTTGATCTCAGAGAACAGGACACCTAAATTGTTTAAATTTAGGTTTTGTTCTTTGTTTTTGTGGGTAAGGGTGCTTTTTCATTTTTTTTTGTCCCCTTTAAACAGTGAGCATCTATCTATGGGGGAACATCTACCTTGGGGGAAACATTCAGACAAATCAAAGCGCACAAGGTATAACAGTGCATTTATTTACAGAAGTTTTCAAATTTGTATTCGATGACCAACAAACAGTCCTTGCTAAACTGTAAAAAAACTGAAACACCAACTACGTGTCTAATGTTACTTTGCCAACCCTGGCTTATAAGCAGCAGATTCTGTGGACCTGTGCCAACATTTACTTAGAGTTGGCTAACAAAATGGAAGCAAAAATCTCAAATAATAACCATAAATAATTGAAATGGGGGGAAATACCATAAGCTAGGCAAATTCCTCCACCAACTCCAGTTTTCTGGCCCCCTCTATTCATAACTACCTCCATGTGACCATCGCCACATAAGTTTCATCAAGGTTTTGACAATTCTCCCACAATTATTTTTTTTACAGCCCACAATCCAGAAGGCAATATACCTTGCACATCTTGAAACATTTGCCATTTCTGTCTAGTCTTCTCTTCTAAAATGTAATTTCAGATAGTCGCTGGCCTTTCTATGCCGTTTCCAAAGTCTTTATACTGTACACGCTGGTTCACCATGACACCTACTTCCTTCTTTGCATCACGTTGTCCCAGCAGCCACTCTGCAGCAGTGCCAAGCAGAGCACATTGTAAGCAACTGTCTTTGGAACTTTGTCAGTGGGTTTCAAACAACGTTTTAGAAACCACAACTAATTCATCAAAACAGCAGAGACTCTGACGCACTTGGGAGGGCCAAGAGCCTCCTTCTTAAGCCTCACACACTCCAACATCAGCATGCTAGTTTTGAGCCAAGCAGAGACAGTATCAGAAAAATGGGAGATCTGGGCAACACAGCAAGGAAAGCAGAGTCCTTCTCCCTAGCTCTGCTGTCATAACTAAACCGTACCAAATGAAGGTACTACTATCCCCCCAGCATACACCCACGGTTGCCTTATACTGCCGGCTACTTCCTATCTTAGGAAAAAGCAAGAAAACCAAGGTTCTCTATTGAGCAAAGCCTCCTTAATGTATATAGACACATTTTCCTTCTCCTTTGGTTCAAAGGATTGTAGACTGATTCAAATGAGCTCTTACAAGATGGGGAGGGGGGAGGTAGAGCAGTCTGGAGGTCACTCAATCACACCCAACAGTTTGAATCCATAGCCCTCACCGTCTTGCCCAGTGAGTCAGGGTGCTCAGAAAGATCTTGACTCACCAAACTCAGAATCACCTCAAACGAGGCTGGATCATACTCCATCCCACACACACCTTTCTTGGCTTCAAGAAGACTACTTGCATGTGAGTGGATGTTAGCAATGCCTGTGCAGGGAGAAGCATCATGTCTCCATCCTATGCTGCTTTCTTAAAATGTCAATGATAAGCAGATTAAATGGCTGCATACCTTATATGGAAGAATTTAGTCATCAGCAAAAACAGCTTTATGTTTTGATATCTGAAAAAAACTACTTTTTTTCCAGCTGTGCATTATTTAGTCTGTTGACAGATTAAATGTGCCCTTTAAAATTCCCTACAAATCTGTCTAATACTATAAAGAATGTCCAAGTATACAATGGTTTAAAGCAAAAACTTAAATAAATTCTATCCACACAGGCTGACAGCTGTGTATACTATGACTTGGTTGGTGTTGCCACCTACTAGAAAATAGGATTTTCAGACTTGGGAAGATAGCTCAGTCAATACATTACTTGCTCTGAAGCATGGACCTGAGTTCTGTCCCTAGAAACCATGTCAAAACAACAACAAAGTACATAAGCAAACAACTCAGGTAGTGAGTACTTATGGTGCTCACCAATGGGGAGGGTGACAGGTAGTTTCTGACCAGCCAGCTAATAAGCACCAGGTCAGTTTAACTCCCAGCATTTTAGAGGCAGAGGCAGAGGGAGAGAGACAGAGGGGTCTCTGTAAGCCAGCCTAGTCTACATAATAGAGTTTCATGACAGCCAGGACCGTCTCAAAAAACAAACAACACAACAAAACAAAAACAAAAAAACCTGACATGAGATGGTCACTGTGACTCATGCCTGTTACCCTAGAATTGAGACACTGAGCTAGGAGGATGGCCAGGCTATCAAGATCCTGTGTCAAGATTAAAAAAAAAAAAGCCAACAATAAAAATTTTTAAAAACACCATGACTTCTGCACACAGACACAAAGAAAAGGAAAAATAGGCATTTTCAAGAAATGTTGACAAGCGCTTTGTCCTGATACAGTCCCAGCGGCTGGCAACCACCTGCTCACTTGCTCACTTGCTGGCTCTCTCTGTTGTCTAGGCGCATTTCGCCTCACAAGCCCTTTAGGTTTCTCAGCCCACAGGAGAGATGTGATAACACCTACCTCACAGGTGGTCTGAAAGGGTAAATAGTGTGTGTGTATATGTGTGTGTGTGTGTAGGCACCTGCTTCACACACAGCTCAAGCTGGAAAATACCTAGCACTTTTTTCTTAAAGTCGTATTTAAAACAGAAGCAGAAGTTTGTGGTTTGCCTTTGAAGCCACATGTTATCGGTATACTCAAGTACAATGTGGTGGCAAGGGCGTGGTTTCCAATCCCAAACCAGATGGTACCAGTGGTACTTTTCATAGTAGCTGGGGTTCCCCGTGGCCACCTTGAGCATGGCCCATCCTAATACACAGGGTGATAACTCAAGCTGCAGCTTGCTAGTAACTGCTGGCTTTCTGACCTGGGCTGGGAGAGCTCTCCTCCAGAAGGAAGGAAGGGAACACAGCTCTAAGAGCTAGGTATAGCCAAAATCAGTCAGGGAGAGAGAGAGGAGGGTGGGGGACTGCAGCTAGACAATGTCTGAATGTTGGCCACACCCAACCACACCTAGGTTCTCTGGAGGCATGTGTGTGTGTGTGTGTGTGTGTGTGTGTCTGTCTGTCTGTCTGTGTTACTTCGTTCCTCATTTGTAAACATGATCATCTCTGTTCTTATCTAGAGAATTCTTCAGAACGCATACAGGTGTGATGGCACTGGGGGACCGAGGCAGGAGGACCACGAACTGAGTTCCAGTTCTATAATAACACCTGTCTCAAGAGACCAACACAAATAACAGAACTGAGTAATTAAACAGTGAACTCAGTAAATGTTACCACTGTCAGCAGGACGAAGCCTTTTCCACTAGTAGGAACCTGAACAACCGAGTTGCCATTTGTCTTCCTCTCATAAAAAATTTCTTGGTTTTTTATGTTTTTGTTTTTGTTTTTGTTTTACGAATGTGTATTTTTCACAGAGGGTCAACCTACAGGAATGGAGCTGATCCTCACAGCAACCTAGGAGAGAAGTGCTCTGCTCTGCAAGTGTATGTAGCCCATCTTCCCTCTCAGAGTAACTACTCAACTCCTCAACAAAACTTCCTTCTTGCCTCTTGACTTGTTGGTGAACTTCTTGAAGGCGGAGAAACTGCATCCTGCGAGTCCAGCTGCCTAGTAGAGCTGGAGATAGAAACACTTCCATAAGCAGAATATTAATCAGAGAATGACTAATGATAATCATTATGACCAGGGCTACTCGAGCAAGAGTAGGTTTGTTTTCTTTTTAATGCAAGAAATCTAGTCAAGCTACACTGTAAATTCCTCCTACAAGAGAAGAAAATGTAAGATCAGACATCAACTTCTGAATTACCATGAGATCAGGTGTCACTTCCCCCTTCCTTAAGCCCTGAGCAGTCAACAGGGATGGATCAATGACTTAATTCAGCTCACAGGAAAAGGGGTAAGAAAAGCCTGTTGACAGGGAAGGTGAAGGGGCCCCCATGGGGTTGGTGTGTGTGTGTGTGTGTGTGTGTGTGTGTGTATGTGTGTATAGGGCTAGACCACAGTTCCTGCAGCCTCTATTCCAGCACAGAAGACCATCGCCTCACACTCCCCCCACCACTCCAGACTCCTTCCCTCTACTCTACCCCTTCTCCCCAAGGGAAGCTGAATGAATTTACTGCCTCAATAAAGACTACAATTATACACAGTTGTGAGCAAAACACCCCAGTCAAATAGGCCACAGTCTGGTCCACTGATAAGTGATTTTACAAAGCAGTTTCCTATACTTTAAGTGAAAAACAACTCAACTTTGAAATCATGAATTTACATAGGAAAAATAAGACTATTTAGAAAATGGAGTAGGGACTGAGAAACACCAAGGACTAGAAAGTAGTTTGGGGTCAAAATTATTAGAAGCAAGGTGAGTGCGCACATTAATGCGTTATTTACATTTCTGAGGCCTTGCCTTTGTTTGATCAGGGTGAGTCACAAGTTATTACTCATGCTGCAGGCCCTGGGGCAAAGGCGCATGTGCAGTGTAAGATGTGGGGTTTGTTTTACAGTAACACAACACACAAATGTGAATGGCTGCCACACCCAGGGAGATGGATCCAGTTCCACAGGACACACTAGTGAACACTTGTGGCCAATGAAGCCAGTTACAGACTTTTCAAGCATTACACTCAAAGGGAGAAAAGAGTCAATGGTAGACATCTAAAACCTAATGCTGGCAGACTATTTCTACCTATCCAAACTTTTATACTTTAATGTTTAGTTTCTTCTGTACTTCTAAAATTAAAATTCCACAGTACCTTGCAGTTCACAAGCAATACCTAAACAAAGTCAAGGGCAGAGATCACTGGGATCATATCAAATTAAAAAAGCAAATAAGCTCAGTCTAGACTTTTCTAAAACTGTACCTTGATTGCAGATTCCTTCTTTAATTCAACAGTCCTGGGTTTGTTGGTACCACCTGTCTTCTCAGGGATGAAGACAACTGCTAGCTTTACGTCAACTTGATGCAAGCTAGAGTAATTCACAGAGAGAGAGCTTCAACTGAGAAATGTCTACAGCAGACTGGCCTCATGGGCCAGCCCAGGCGGCCTTTTCATGACTGATGGCCCTGGGCACTGTAAAAAAGGAGAATGAGCAAGCCACTTAAGCTCCACTCGCTCGTGGCTTCTATTTCAGTTCCTGCTTCTGCACTCCTGGCCTTAGTTCCCTGATGTACCATAAGCTGAAATAAACACTGTCCCTCCATCCAGATGCTTTTGGTCATGGCATTGTGGCACAGCAACAGAAACTCTAAGACAGCCCCATTATTCATGAAACTTGTGCCCAGGATAGGAAAATAAATAGGTTTCTAGTGCCCTTTAACAATAATAGCTGCCCCCACCCCCACTGTTTCTCCAGGGAGTTCACAAATTTTTCCTAAACAATATCCAATATCCCCAGAACTAAGGGAAAGTCCCTGTATGTGGAATGTTCAGTGCTCTGGTAGAATAAGGTGAAGTTACAATATAGTCAACTTAATCTCCATAAGCATCCAAGGGCTATTCTTCCCAGATGAGGAAATTAGGATAAAAGAAGTTACCAATAGAGCCAGGATTGAATGTTAGCTTTGGTAAATCCATAATGCACGTGCCTTCTAGCCACTTCCTGCTTCAGAAGAGATAAAGTCCTGGGCAGTGGTCCCCACCACTAAGACCACTCCTTCTGTGGCTCCCCTGGCTACCAGCACAGAACACGCAGGTGGGAATTCACAGCAATTCTGTGTAGATCATACATAACCTCTTCTCTATTATCATGATAAATGTCTCTCAATGCAAATGAGAGTACTATGTTCAAGCACTAGAAACAATAAATTCACATCTCAGGTATCACACACAGAAGCTAATGACTTACAGTGACTCAGTAAAACTCAGCAGTTCAATAAAATAAGAATTAAAATAGTTGCAAATAAAAATGAAGTAACCCCTTAAAGCAGTGGTTCTTAACTTGAGGGTTGTGACCTCTTGGGGGGGGGTCACATATCAAATAATTAATTATGGTTCATTACAATGGCAAAATTAGTTATGATGTAGCAACAAAATAACTTTCTGGTTGGGGGAGTCCCCACAACATGAGGTACTGTATTAAAGGGACATGGCATCAGGAAGGCTGAGAACCACTGCCTTAATGTTTCTTTTCCTTAAAAAAGAAAATTAATTTTAAAAATGACAATGCCACATATCTTTTAAGAAATTGTTTGGTCTTCTATTTTAGGTGCATATCAATGCTTCCAAAAAAAATGTCTACAGCTTGTACAGGACTTCAGGTTAAATACACATAACACCCTTGGAACCAGTTTTTGTTCGAATGGTATCTAGCTACAAAACTGCACTATCAATGACCTCAACTAAAGGCAGCCCACTTTCCCTCAGACAAGAGCAGAGCCTTAAGACTGTTTCCTCACCTTCTTCATGAATAGTGTGCCATGAATTAATGGCACGTGCATCATTTCACAATAGGAAAGGACAATAAAGCTGGACCCTTCACAGGGTTTTTATGAACAGAGGCCAGATAAAGACCAGTCTGTGTCTCCATGATCCTGTGATTACTGTACTGCTGCATGAAATTCTTGTTCCTACTGCCAACTGGTTAGGGACACCAGGCCTCTAAGAAGGAGGGTTCTGGGTGCTCTAGCTCTGGCCATAGCTGCTCTAGGTGCTTTGCATGAATTTGTGAGTAATCACCATGGTGACCTTGAACATACATCAAAACTCACCTGGCCCAAGAGGCTCATTAGCTTTATGTTCTTTCTAAATAAAAAAGTGCATGTTTCAGTTGAGTGCATTTCCAGGCAAGCTAAACACTCTCCCAACACACTGAAGGAAACCACACCCAGAAGTGGGGAGTGCTGTTGGGGAGGCGGTTGGGGGAGGAGCTAGGTAGGGCTAGAAGTTGAGGTACCAAGCCTCCTTGATCACTTAGCTGACAGCTGAAATCCTCACAGCTGCTGTGAGTTGGTGAGCACTTACCTCGAGGACCATATGACCACGGGTTTCCACACAAGCCCATCTGATTCTTACAAGAATACAGTATGCGTATTATCCCTATCCTACTTAAGGAAACAGTCGGGAGACTGGTAAACACAGTTCTCAGGTTTACAAAGGCAAGCTGGAAATGCATGCCAGTATTCACAGAAATAACTGGGTGAAAAGCTTAAGAGACAATGTGAAGTAAAACGTAAAAAGACGCACTGACTTTGATTATAACATGTATGTGGTATGAACAGTACTGGAAACTTAAAATTTGCTGCACTGTCAAATTTCACATAACTGCTTTCATTTTCATTTCTTTCGAGAATTTAGTAATACTGATAGTGCTATATATTAAAAATACTAGGGTAAGACAAAGGAGAAGCTAGAAATTTAATTCTGTCTTTTTAGTCACCCTCAATCCTGCTTTTGAAAAAGCATCAACAGGGCTGGCCAGACCACTCTGCAGGTAAAGGCCCATGCCACAAGCCTCTGGGCTCAGAGTCCTGTATACAGGAGAGGAGATAACAGACTCCTATCTATAGGTTGTCCTACGATCTACATGTGCATGCTACAACATACACATACATGCATACACATACATGCATACACACACATTTAAAAAAAAAAAAAGGCAAGAAAACCTTTCACCAGAGTCACTCAGTAACTCCCTAAGGGCTGCGGCTTCCTTCCCTGCCATTAGGGAGAGTCTGCAAAGCGGTCAGTCAAAACTAAGGATCACTTATCCTGTCCAGCCTTCCCTCTCCTAGAAGACAAAATCTCTGGTCAAATAATAATAATAATTTAAAAAAATGCTCTTTCTCTCCTACCTAAATTATTAGCAGCCATTTTAGAACTTCAATTACAAACTGAGAAGAAATAAGTATCCATCAAATAAAATATATACTTA
Organism: Apodemus sylvaticus; assembly: GCF_947179515.1. Taxonomy (NCBI): domain Eukaryota; kingdom Metazoa; phylum Chordata; class Mammalia; order Rodentia; family Muridae; genus Apodemus; species Apodemus sylvaticus. The sequence continues at coordinate 105,781,400 of NC_067482.1, forward strand.
GCAAAACCTGAAGGTCCCACTACGCTGGTGTGCATGAAAGCTGTGCAGTTTGGCTAATGCAGGAACAGCAACCTTAAACTACAAGACCATTCCATAAAAACAGAGTGTAAACAAGGATCACCATTCAATGCAAGAGATTCTTCTGACTAATTAAAACATTAGTTTAGAGACAGCTCAATGGTTAAGAGCACTTGCTGGTCTTGCAAATAACCCAGGTTCAATTCTCAGCACCAACATGGTAGCTCACGAATATCTGTAACCCCAGTTCCAGAGGATCCAATAGGCACACACATGTGGTGCACACAGATGCACGCAGGCAAAAACATTCATACACATAAATATAAATCTTTTAAAATTAGTTTAGTAGTATTTAAAAGGCATAAATTATTTTCACTGAACATCAAAAGAACTTAGAACTTTTTTTAAAGATTCATCTTTTATATTATGTGCATGAATGTTTTGCATACATAACATACACATACACACACACAGTACACACACACACACACACACACACATACCCCAGATGCATGCCTGGTACCTGAGGGATTCAAAAGACAATATCATATCCCCCGGGCCACAATGTGCTAGGAACTGAACTCAGGACACCACACAAGTGATAAGTGCTCTTGAGTGCTAAACCATGTCTCCAGCCCCAAGAGTAATTCTGTAATTCTCCTCTAATACCAAGTGGGTAAGTGAAATGAAAATTTTAAAAATCTCACCTATTTCTTTAACTGCAGAATTTAAAAGTTAAAAACAAAAACAAAAAACCCCCAGCCAAATGATGCTAAGACTTACAAAGCTAAGAACTAGCCAATCATTTTTTTTGAATCCTCTAATTTGACCAGGTGTGGTCAAGCTTGTTTTTAATTCCAACACTTAGCAGGCAGAGGTGAGCAGATTTCTGTGAGTTTGAGGCCAGCCTGGCCTACAAAGTGAGTTCCACCAAGCCAGCCCCCACTACACAGTGGGTGAGTGAGTGGGTGAGTGAGTGGGCGAGTGAGTGGGCGAGTGAGTGAATGAATGAATAAATAAATAAATGCATACACAAAGTTTCAAAAGTCCTTTAATCTATGAAATATTAAACTTTTAACATACATTGGGTCAGACTGTTTATAATTAAACAATATTGCTCTCTCCTACCTAAATCAAACAAATCAAAAAATGTATGCATAACATGTAAAAGCACAAACTTCAAACCTCAGAGGTCATAACCTTTTCAGAACTGTCTCTTCCTCTGCTCTTTGGAGGAACAAGGGGAAGGAAGGACTATTTCCAAGAATGTTTCTTAAGCCTGAAATTGCTTAAAACCCTCCTGAGGATCTTGTTAACATGGGGTTCCGACCCAGCAGGTATGGTGCGGACCTGAATGGCAGCATTTCTAGCAAATCTTAAATCACCTACAGACCACGTCCTACAGCAGGGTTCTACAAGCAAGGCTCCTGGCGCATGGTATTAAGTCTGGCACCAGGCAGATGCACTGAGGACTAACTTCCTGCATCCTCTTATGAGCCACACTTTTAAAACAAGGATCTTGTTCAGAAGCCAATAACTAC